>NW_024617349.1:0-2699 GCF_008729295.1 Plectropomus leopardus | reverse complement strand
TCTACACATTTAAGTGCTTGTGTGAGGATACACTAGCTCCAAAGGAACAAACTCTGCTGTAAAACATAGTTTCGTATGAGGCACCTGAGAAAATGTTTCAAGTTTAGACGAAAGACAGTAATTATTTCTACTGTTATCTAAGTGCTGAATATAGGCAGAAAGGAAAATGATACTGACAGAAATAGAAACACACAACAGTCATCTGGAACAGACTGGAGCCATTTGGCTCTGTAGAGTGTATCAGTCAAGGTGATGTGTTCGAGTGACAGAATGGACAGCACCAACTTTATTCAGACATGAAATTTAGCGATTCTCACTCATTTCAAGTTATGGTCAGTCTTTGGATGAGTCCTGTAGGACTCATCCAAAGACTGTAGGTTCTCACGTAGGCCATGGCTTCCCCCGCGTTTTTAAATTGCATCTCAGTTCCGTTATACGTGATCCGGAGTCGAGCTGGGTAGAGAAGGCCGTATTTAACACTGTCTTGTCCACAAAGTAATCGTCTCACCTCGCTGAAAGCGGATCTGGCCTGCACGACGCTCGGGGGATAATCCGGGAAAATGGAGATGTCCGTCCCTTTGAACCGGAGCGGCCCGGACTCCCTGGCACGGCGAAGGATGTCGGCACAATCTTGGTAGTAGTGGACTTTTGCCACAATGACACGGGGCTTACCGTCTTGGCTTCTCGGCTGTAGACCCCTGTGAGACCGGTCGATCAGGACTTCTTTGTCTATCTTCAGCACTTCTCTTAATATTTTGGAGACAGCTGTCGGTGTGCTTGAGCCTGGGGTCTCTGGGACATTTAGGATTCGGATGTTGGAGCGTCTCATTCTTCCTTCCATATCAAGACATTTCTCCCGCAGGTTGCCGACTTCTGTCTCGAGTTTCCCCACTTTTGTTAGCAATGAACTCATGTCGTCTGAGCATGACGAGAGCCCTTGCTCCATATGTGCCACTGTTGTTTTCATCGTCTCCACGTCGGAGCGAATCGCTGCAGCATTGTTTGCTAGCTCCATTTTTACTGCCTGTAGCTCGGATTTGATGCTTTCAAAATCTCCGGCCAGCACGGTCTTGAGTTCCGACCTGAGCAGCATAGGTATGTCCGCTTTCAACGCCGCGAGGATTTCCGCTTTCAGGTTCCTGACATCCATTTGGTCTTCAGGCTTGGGTGTGTTACGCTTGGGTGGTGAATCCCCCGAGCTTGAGGCTTTGTGCCCAGTTGCGTTGGCTCCTCCGCTGAACTCGAATTTTCGCAAATTGTAGGCCATTTGCGCTATGGCATCACAATAAAAATAACATATACTGAAAAAGAATGAACTCAGAGCGATGTGTTGTAGTTTTCCGTTTGCGTAAGGTGCCTAAAATGAACTTTTAACCCGAATTTCAGTAGAGCATGTTGCTTGTGCTGCCTACTCCATCGCCTGCTCACTAGCGCCCCTCGACCTTTATTTTGAAATACATTTGCTTGATTTTGGTTTCTGACCAAACACTGAATCATGGAAAACCGGCTCTGAAACCGTTTCCTCATTTAATGGTTTAAAACGAGTATAAAAAAAATGAATTATACATTAATACCCTGACCAGAAGCCTTGTATATGGTTTAATAAAAATAATAAACAGGGAAAGGCTTGCAGAAGACAGGGAGCTGACACTCAGGATGAGGGTGCTGTCTTAGTGCAGGGAGTCTCCAGGCTCCATTGAATCCCCATGTAGCTCTTTTGCTGAAAGAGGGAGGGAGAAAAGGACAGGAGAGAGGGTTAGAGATACTTTTATAGGCCTGGGTGGTAAACTGCTTTGGGACATGAGGCGTGTTTGTTCCCCAACTTCAGTTATGAAACTTTGCTAGCTGTGTTAAGTTTGTTCTTATCATAGTGAATTACGCACATGGAAATTAGCCTTTGCTGTGCTAACCTCAGCATTTGTCTATAGTGTTTCATATAATAGTCCTACAAATATTGATCCTTTTTTATTAATTTATCAGACTTTGATCTTTTGTCAGCCTGCCCGTCCCTGTGTCCAAGCTTTTTCCTTTGTTTAAAAAAGTCTAGGCTACTTCATTGTTCTATGTCATCGCACTACTGTCAATATAAGAGAGGGATTTTTATACAAGTATAAACCACTGCATGTGAATGCATGAATTAATCAGACCTGTGCTCCAGAGGAGAGCCTTCATTAGGCTGTATAATATTTCCCTCTACTGGATTGATATGTTAATGAACTGCATTAAACTAGAGCCTTCTGTCTTTTTATACAACATCACCTTCTTACATTTTATATGATACCTAGTTATTCTTCTGGGGTTATTTTGTTAAAAGTAATGCAAACTTTGTGTAATGCGTTACTCTCCACAAAGTAATGTTGTACAGTAACTTGTTGTTTCATTCAAATGAAAGGTAACTACTAATATGCTATGTATTACATTAAAGTAACTTGCCCAACAGCGTATATTATATATTCAGGAGAATTACTTCTATCATTGATATAAAATGAAATATAATAGGCTAACATATTAGTGTGATTCCTTATTGCTGGAACTATTTGAAACATTACCTTGTTCAGTTTTCAGTTCCACAAAGGTCCAGTCATTACTGACTGATACATCTGCAGCATCCTCCATCACATAGCATTCCATCCATACCTGTTCCTCCAGCACCCAGTGCTCCTATAGTAAGTTATCAATATACAATAACAAGATTACAT
>NW_024617348.1:0-1422 GCF_008729295.1 Plectropomus leopardus | reverse complement strand
TACATTCCTTCCTTCCCTCTCCCCTTTTGTTTATTCTGTATCCTTTCTGTCCTTCATACCTCCTTTTCTTGTTTGTCTATACATTATTATGTCTTTTCTTTGTTCTTTCCTTTGTTCATTCCTTCCTTCCATCTTCATTCTTTCTTTCCCTTCCTTTTCTTTTTTAACTGCTCAGGAACATACAAAACATCCCGAAAAACGAAAGATACAAGTGTTTTTCACCCAACAGCAGAACCAGACCACACTCTTAATCATCAACACTTTTATTTAGGCCTGGAGAACCTTATACTGCCTATATTTGTTAATTAAATATTTGAATTCATGACTTGAATTTGTAAAACAGTATTTTCAAATTGTTGTACATGTGCTTACATTAAAAGCTTTGAGTGGCAGCCTGCTCTAGCTGCGCTTATTTGCATTTCAAATGCTGGACGCCTCAGACAAACAAAACATTTACAATAATTCCTCCAAAATCCACTGGTTTTTAAGAGAAAGCACGTCTGAACATCAGTGGCTATGACCTCTCATTCAACCACGGGTGTAGCATGTCATTGTTTGCGTGGGAGTGCCATAGTGAAAGGAACAGTACAAACAGTACAGAATCGAAGGTACGTCAGAGCCAACAAGCTGCTAAACAAAGCTCCAAGTAATGTTGTCATTAATATTCATGCACCCGTGATATAACACGGCACTATGAGCTTTGTGTGCATTGACGTAGGCACACAAGCACCACTGGTCTACCTGCTCGAGTGTTGGCGTGTGTGAGGCCACTGCCAAGGCTATGACGGATGGATTTATGTCTGATATCAGTGAGTGTTGGGGAAGAATGGTGTGTTCACTGGCCCTGTCTGTCTGTCTCTATTCACTGTGATGGATTGTCTGCACTGATGCAGCCATTTAACAGCTCTGGACCGCAGCGAGTTTATTCTGATGGAAGACAAGTGGCTGTCTAACAGTAGATGTTCAAACATAGCGAAATTCCTCAACCTGAATGACAGACTTTGCATTGATCTAAAGTTGGTAAGATGCTTTATGCCTGAGATTCATTTCTACCCTCTGATCTGGCAAAAAAAGGAAAAATTCTTTTCGACACAAGACCCTGAAAGCTCTATATCTTTTTTTCCTGGAGGTTTACTGGCAATGAAAAAGCAGTCAGGGAATTTGCTGTCGAGTTGCCAATTTGATACACCAAATTCAACCTGACATGTTTGCCAATCAACAAATTTCCAAGTTAAAATCATCCTTTACTACAATAGTAGTATACCCATATACTGTCTCATGGTAAATGCATTCAAATGGCTCAGATCAAGCAGATGGGCAGGTACATTTGCAATTCCAAGGATGGCAAAGGAATGACCTCCTTTACTCTCCCTATAGTACTTTGGCAAGAGGAGTGGGATTGTTAGTGTAGTTGTTTTGTTA
>NW_024617347.1:0-3905 GCF_008729295.1 Plectropomus leopardus | reverse complement strand
ATAGTGTATTCTGTAGTGAACACATCTCCACAGTCATCCTTGCAGTTTTACGTTCTTGGGTCAAATCAAGGTCATCCCCATCAGTCCCGTCTTACCAGTTTTCCCCTCTGCTGGGCCGAGCGAGTCTCCCTCAGGGCGAACACGTTTCCACAAACCGAGATCTCCCTCCAGACCCCCGGAGCCGGCTCAGACACAAACTCCCCCGCCGGGTGCATCACCAGCACCCCGTTAGTGGTCAGACCGTCCATCAAGCCGTCCGACGTCCTCCATTTGGCAGCCCCCTCCTGAGAGACACCCCCCCCCCCCCCCACACACACACACACAGAGCAGGCAGACAGACAGTAGTACAGGTTAGGGGGCTGCTGGGGAGCCGCAGGGGGATGATAGTGGAGGTGCATGTCAGAGGTGGCTGGCTAGAAAAACAGCAAACGTTGCTTTTCTCTGCTGCTATATTTAGCTGCGTACAGAATGACTACAGTACTGACTAATGCACAGAGATGTGCCCACGCGTAACAATGAAGCCATCCCTGAGAGAGAGAAAGGAGGTATTATGAACACAAATTAGCTCCGCTGGAATGAAACAGCAGATTTCTGGCGTGTGAGGCTTCGTTTAAAAAAAAAAAAAAGCTTTTAAAGGGCCAGGACAGTTAAAAAAATAACTTAGATTTAGTTCTGCAAACATTTCTTCAAGGCTATTGCTGCTGTGGAGGAAAGAGGGGCACTTAACATTAAGGTGTCAGGCCAAAGAACTAAAGATTACTTAGATTTCTTAGATTACAAGTCACCACACCTATGCCTGGAACACACTGCTGATTTTGTACGCGTGCCAGTGTTTGTTAGCAGAAATGGACAGTGAAAATGGCATTTTGAGAATTATATTGGCTCTATACCTCTGTTTATTACAGTTTCAATGTCTGTATCTGTCACAGAGATGGGGAAATACAAAAAAATCTGTTGCACTCTAACTTTCCTGTTTCAAAATAAATGTCCTCTTACTCTCTGTTGACATCTGTAACTGACCCAAGGCATTTTATTTTGAAACATTTGCAGGGCCGTGTTGTTGACAATGCAAGAGCTTGCAAGACTTCATACATGAGTGGATTCTTTGCTTATAAAGCAGGCAGCCCTGCAGAAGCATCGCAGCAATAATGCCGCCAGTGTGAACATGGCATGTGTTCAACACAATGCAGTTTGGCGAGGTTGCTGTCACGTGCTGCTCATGCATGCTGTGTGTTCCAGGCATTATAGTGTGCTCACACCGCATGTAATGCGAGCATTTCAGGTGGCGATCTTACATACAAAGTCAGTGCAAGGAAGTGAAGAGATGCAAATTCATGCAGGGTGGCATGATGGATTTCAGGTTTTCATGTCCATCACATTACATCTAATCATTGCACAAATTGAAATTATTCAACTTGCGCAAGAAATGTGCATGACGCCCTGTCAAGGTAGCCTTTCAGCGTAGAGGTGCAGGTGAGATTCTCCTAATGTTACCAAGATTTATAAAAAGAAGGATAGACTTGTGTTGCTGTCTGTGGACACATGGAGCTACACATCACACACACACACATCAGGACTGTACAGAGACAGAACAAAAAAGGACCTGAAGGACTAGGAGATTAGTGAGCACAGCTACAACGTGATAAGCTCTGACAATGCACCTGTGCCTGTCTTCGCAAAATTCTCAGAGTAATTTTGCTGGTCTTCCTTTACTTTCTGTAAATGAATTTCAGATGTGCAAAAACCGTGAAATATGTGGAACTTTGCACATGAGTTTGTGTAGCTTTGCAACACATCCATGGTGTTTTGTGTAAATTCCCATGTGTACCTATATGTCTATATGTGGTCACATCTGATCACGTCTCTCCTACATATGGATACATGACGTAAGTTAATACCAGGTCTGAACAGGAAATCCAACCCATCATTATACTGAGAAAATTTTGTCCCTTGTGATGTTATCAAAGAAGACACCACAGCAGACAGCAGGGCACACTGCCTGCAGCTGTCTCCGTGTCTGAAATAAAACAGAAGAGCAACTGGTCATCATGGCTTACTGTCCTGTCATGTTGCTTTAATAAAGGACAGTAAAAGCCTCAGTGTGCTTAAATTCAGTGAGGTCACTGGGTAAATTGGTTGTACTTGTTGTACTCTCTGACCCTGTTTACACTTGCCATTAACATGCGTCATTGGCATTTAAATCACAAGTGGACGGTGCTAAATAGAGAACCCCAGGGATGACGTTTTTTCTGTAGGTCAACCTGGAAGCTTATGTTGCCCTGGTTCCCTTGTCAAAAAGCTTTTTCACAAAGGAACACCACTTTCAGGATTTCTGAAGCCCAAATGTTTGCCATAAGTAAAAAGCAATTGCGAGGCTAACACGAATTACACTACAGTCACGCCACCACTGCTATGAGCTGTAAAGCTGTGTTCAGCACTGTTTTGGGTGATGACATTCTGTAGTCTCATTAAGCCACTTGTTAGCAACTGCCTGTTTTAAGACACACAAAAGCTTCAAAGTTCACTGTGGGGTATTTAATAACTTGAAAGCTTGAAAGTCTGTTCAGCTTGTGTTAACCACAGACCTTACTCAAGGCTTCTCATCAAAAAACTATTTAAAAAAACCATTGACTTTGAAATGAGGGAACTGGAAGTGCTGAAATGCTACTGGATTTCTGGGTTCTAGGACTTATTGCTGGGGTTCTCTATACAAGTGTAGACAACAACCAAAATGTATTGTGATCCTATCTTTCAAACCGCTTGCTGAGGGGGTCTAGGAAACATTTTACCACATATCTTTTGTAGTGTAAACACTAATGCTTCCCGATGTATCCTCAATGTAGGACTTGGTTGTTGTTTCGGTGACAGTGTGCTAACACTATTACTTGCCCATTTTTATTTACATGTTGGATAAAGTGTTTTGTGACTGTCCATCATTTTGTCTTATGGAATAAAACTTCAGCTGATGCGATATCTCCAGCTGTACCGATACAACGGCTAATGTGACTAGCAAGCATGCTAACAGGCAGCTAGTGTGGGCAGGCAGAGTGTTGACATAATATTTGTGCGCTGGGCCCCACGACCTTCACATGTTAGTCATGTAGGCAGTAATAAGATTTGAACCCAAGTGTTTGACTGGAGACACATGATAGACAGGTGTAAACCGTGATGTGTCATGGCTGTCCACTTGTGTTTAGATCACCAAAATGTATGTTAACAGGTTCTGTGACTGTTTCAGTAAGTTGAAAACAGATGCAGACACCCACCGTTTAACTGTTAGCAGGGGGGATTCAGATGCTGTTAAACTATTTGACAGCACTTATACCACAGCAACCCGAATCAAAATCATGTTTCATGTAATCTCGTTTTTGCCCTGTAAAACAAAATACGGCATGCGTACTTCAGCTCGTACCAACCAGTGTCATCCAGTAATATCATGAAATCAAATTTGTCAATCAATCTGCAACATTTAGCCACAAAGAGCTAAGATTAAGCCAGCTAGCTTGCAACACCACCCTACGTCCATGTGTCTTTGTTTACTACCTCATCTACATCATCATCATTATCATCATCATCATAACAAGTCTTGACCTCACTCTTATGACATGCCCACTTTTCAGCTATCAAATCAAATTCCTCCAAACGCTGTATCCCACCTGTTCTGTTTCACCTGGACATACATCACAATACTGAAGCTAGATACTCTCCAAATGTGGACTTTAATAATTGTTACCCTAATAATCATGCATTATTTATTTATCTGCATCCCATCCATCAAAGAGTTCAGAGGTGAACGACAGAGCCGCACTTTTAATTAAAGGGCAATATTTGTTCCGTATATCAGTGTAAATGGAGTGCTGATAGCTGGGGGAGTTATACAAGCCTCAGTTGTGTGTGTGTGTGTG
>NW_024617346.1:0-1733 GCF_008729295.1 Plectropomus leopardus | reverse complement strand
TGTGTGTGTGTGTGTGTGTGTGTGTGTGTGTGTGTGTGTTCTTTGAGGAGCTCCTGTTTGTTTGAGAAAACACAATAATTTGCAAATAACTGTTGAAATTCGGGGACTGATCTCGGTTTATGTACTGTTAGTGAGACGCAACAAATGACACAAAAAGATACAAAAAGACTCAAAAAGACACAAAAAGACTCAAAAAGACACAAAAAGACTCAAAAAAACCACAAAAAGACTCAAAAAGACACAAAGACTCAAAAAGACATCCAATAGATGCAAAACTACTTCAAAGAGACTCATAATGGCCAGACATTACTGATGTGTTTATTACTTAACCTCAGACTTTAATGAATGTGCTGTTTGTGACCTG
The DNA here is from genome assembly GCF_008729295.1 of Plectropomus leopardus. NCBI lineage: Eukaryota > Metazoa > Chordata > Actinopteri > Perciformes > Serranidae > Plectropomus > Plectropomus leopardus. The sequence goes on along the minus strand of NW_024617346.1, from coordinate 1,369 downwards.
CAGTAACCTCAGAGGTCAGTGAGCACACACACACACACACACACACACACACACACACACACACACATACACACACATTTATATACACACGCTGATTTTACTTCACTTTAAAAGATCTGTCTTAAAAACTTGAATCAGTCAAACAAAAGTATACTCATGCTTTATTTGTGGGATCTGTCTCGTGTTGTCTCTGTGGACGTCTGAGACATTTGACCTCTGACCCACAAACATGGGGTGCGTTTCAGTGCTGCTGGAAAGCTCCGACATCCGGCGATCGATGGAGTCGGTGAACCTGATATCTCATCAACACAATGGAAAAGTTACCTCAAAGAAACGACCGCAAAGAGATTCAAGGCCGCTATAAAGACTCACAAAACAGCTGCAAAGAGACTCAGAACTACACAAAATGATTTAAAACAACCTCAGAGGGATGCAAAACAACATTAAAGAGATGCAACAACTACAAAGAGACGTAAAACGACCACATTGAGACCACATAGAGACATAAAAATACTGCAAAGGGATGCAAATCAGCCTTGGAGGAGCACAAACACGCTCAAAACTACCTCAAAGGGACGCTAAATTACTGTGGAGACACAAAACAACAAAAAGGGATTTGAAACAACCTCAGAGAGATGCAAAATGACCTCAAAGAGATGCAAAACATTGCAAGAAAGTGTTAAACAACTGAAGAAACAGCTATAGAGGAGCACAAAACGGCTGCCAAATTCCTCGAAACGACCTCAAAGAGATGCAAAACGACCAAAGACACTCAAAACGACTACAAAGACTCTTTAAACTGCCTCAGAGATGCAGAACGACACAAAGCGACTCAAATGGAAATATAGAACAAACAGAAGCGATGACGCCTAAAAACTGTATAAAAGTCACGTTTTGTGAAATAAAAATCTGTATTTTAACGCTGCTGAAACACGAGCGCAGAAACTCAGCTGCAGGAAAGAGTCAGAACCACAAAACTCAGAGTTTGAGTTCAGGTGTGAAGTCGCTCTGCCGAACAGATCCAGCCTGACTTTATTAAACCTGAGCTGCAGATTCATTTATCGTGACGTGACAATAATGCAAACGGGAGCGTCCTCGGGTCCGTGACCGGCGAGCAGCTCGGCGCCCGAACACCCAAAACAACAACACGCAAACTGAGCCGCAGCAGAGAAACTTTAGAACAAGTTTTACCTCCATCCTGCTGCTCGTCTCTCAGCCGCCGCCGCCTTTATGTCGAGTATGTGTCAGAGAGAGAGGGAGGGAGGGAGGGAGTTTAAATTTAGCAGCAGAGTCAGTGCACACACACACACACACACACACACACACACACACACACACACACACACACACACACACACACTCAGAGCAG
>NW_024617345.1:0-6074 GCF_008729295.1 Plectropomus leopardus | reverse complement strand
TAATAAATGTAAAGGTTCCTAAAAAGTTAAAATAACTGTAAAGGTTCATAAAAGTAAAATAATAAAATAAAAAACAATTTTAATAACTGAAAAGGTTCCTAAAAAAGTTATAATAACTGTTAAGGTTCATAAAAATAAACGGTTGTTTTTAGCTAATCACCATATTAGCTTAAGCACTTTACACTGCATAAATTAGCATAGCGGCTAGCTAAGTTTATCTTTGTTTATCGTTTAGCAGATTTCGTTAACTATTTAAACTTTTTAGGACTCACTGCTGGTTAAAGTCGCGTCATCTCCCGGCAGGAAAACACGGTTCACTAGTTTGGACGTTTTTTTTTTCAGCCGAAAACTGTCAAAATGGAGCAGCTAAGGCTAACGCTGCTGTGGCACGAGGCCAGCACAGCGAGACGTGCGTCATCGTAAATCCCGTGACGTGCTCCGTCATTTCCTCCGAAATCCAAACTGATTCCCGCGCTGCTGACTCACTCCGCGGACCTGTGATAGTCGAAGATTTATTCTGAGTTTGCGGCGTTATCCTCATTGTTTTTCTTTTTTCTGTTTCCTGCCTGCTGCTGTCTGAGTTTCAAAATAAAGGCACGGAGGGGAAGTCAGGTGAAGTGCGGGATCAGGTAAAACGGGACTGAGGCTGCAGTGATACACCTGTGTGAAATCCAAGTGTGTTTCCCCGTCGATATGTGAAGCTCGACCCAAACCCTTAGTTTTTTGTTTGTTTGTTTTTAAATGGTGTGATATTTATTTCTTATCTTAATAGTTTTATTAAGAACTCAGATGTGTTTTAATTATTTCAGCGCTTATTTTTTACTTAAAACACATAATTCACTCATAATTCTACTTTGAATTATATATGCATTTTGTTAACAGCTTTTATTATACTGTATCTTTTAGGCCTATCTAATCTTTAATATAGCGTATTTTCAGATGTTTTTGTTATTCCCTCTTCTATATTTCCACACTCTTTTTTTAATGAAATCTTTCAAAAGTCTTAAAAATGCTAATTCTACTATCTATCTATCTATCTATCTATCTATCTATACACAGACATTTTTTTCAGCACTTTTAGAGTCATTTTCTTGTTTGTTTTTACCTTTATTTTATTTTTTGTTTATTTTCAGGTTATTTTCTTGTGAAAAAAAAAATCAACTAATTGCATGCTTATTTTTAAGCCATGTCTTGATACATTGCCTGTGGCCCTCTCCCCATGTGTTAGAAAGAAATAAAACCAATTTGCTCCGGTTTCAAAGGGTTAAATGTCTTCAAAGGATCACAGAAATCACATCTCACCTCTCTGCATTATTATGACATTTATCAGTGTTGACCCTTTACAACCTGAGCTTCTTTTTTTTAAATATTGGAGGAAGGCACAAAAAATTACTCAAAATTGGCGCAAAAAATCTGTAAACTGTAAATTAGCACAAAAAAAGACTGAAAAAACAATCATTTAAAAAAGAATGACTTGAAAATTTTCTAATATACAAACTTGTGTACATACTTCCATGACATGTAAATATTATTATCATTATTCTTCATCTTATTATTATTAATTTCATTATATTTTCGGAAAATTCCCCCCAATGCAATAATTTCATCTTGTTTTAAAAAACAAACCAACAAACAATAGATAGGTCATTTTTTGTCATCTTTTGTCTAATTTCTTTCAGTTTGCAGGACACCTTATGTCAAGTTGCTCATTGCCTTATTTCTCCAAGTTTCTTTTTAAAGAAAACAATACATGTTTTTTTGTTCAGGTTTAAGACATTTTAATGCTTGTAAACGGCGTAACACAGCACAAGAAAACTGATAACAGTCCAGGCGTTAAAGGGTTAATACACTTTACAGAATGATCTCCTCAGGTGTTTAGAAATTTCTTTCATTTTCAATCCGTATATGATTGGATTACAGAGAAAGTGATACACAATCACTTGTAAAGTCATTATTAAATGTGCAGTTTTGGGGAAATCTGCTTCCAGTCGAGTTTGAAGTACATCATAAGCACTCAAACAGGAAAAGCTGATGAGAACCAGCAGATGAGCTGAACACGTCTGTGCAGCTTTTCTCTGCACTTCTCTGCAACTGCGATTCGCTATTTGAAATATTCTTGTGTATGTAGACAGTATGAAGAGCACAGGGAGAGGCAGAAAAACCACAAAGAGAATCAGACCGTATATATTCAGCAGTGTCGACCTCACACACTGAAGTTTGGAAACTGTACTGTTGGAAATTATTCCTTTTAAAGTGAAGTTACAGAGTTTTTTCTTAACATTCAGGACAGGGACCACTGCATTATGACAAAGAGGCAGAAGCCAAGCCAAAACCAGGAAAACACTGACAGATGTCTTTGTCATGATATTCGGATATTGCAGAGGTTTACTTATAGACACATACCTGTCATAAGCCATGACTGCCAACAGTAAGAACTCTGAACCTCCTAAAGAATAGTAAATATACCACTGAAAGAGACATGCTGAATATGATATGATCTGTTTTTCAGATAAAAAGTCAATCAAAAGCTTTGGGTAGACAGCAGTGCTGAAAAAGACAGAGTTGATTAACAGAGCAGCAATAAAAATGTACATCGGCTCATGCAGGGATTTGTGAACCACTATGATCCACACAATAGTGGAATTACAGAAAATTATGAGAATAAATGCTACAAACATGACCACAAAATAAAGATATCTGTATTTCTGCACTTCCACATGACCATCAAAAGTAATATATGATACATTAAATGTATCCATTATAGTTCTCCAAATCAAAATGTTGATTAATAAAACAGGTACATTACTAGAAATGTTGTTTCATTCATTCAGTCCTCAGTACCTGACCTCGACGTGCACAGGTGAATTCGATATATGATGAGTTTGAGACTGGGAGAAGTTTTAAGGTTGTTTTAAACCTCAATGGAGCTAATTAAATTCTCCAAAGGAAATAATACTCAAACTCTAGAGGCCTGGACTCATGGATGTTGTTTGCAACATGTCAACATGTCTTCCTCCAAACTTGTCAAACATCACAGCTTGGTCAGTGGACTTTCACATCTACTTGTGACACTCTAGACATATCAGGTCAAGTCAGGTCAAGTCAATTTTATTGTCACAACATATTATTACATTGTCAATTTACTCACAGGAAAAAAAAGGAAAAACTCCCCCCAGAAAACCCTATAATGGGAAAAAAAACAGTAGAAACCTCAGGAAGAGCGACTGAGGAGGGATCCCTCTGCAGGACAGACAGATGTGCAATAGATGTTGTAAATAACAATTAAATTACAGTAGATGACAAAAAGACATATAGGAAAGAGACAGACAGAAAAAAGAGGAAAAGAGTGAAGGGGGGCTGCACATCAACAATAACGGTAACGATAACATTTAACAATCATAATAGACATAAAATCAATCATGATAATTTATGGTAGGTATTAGGCGACTATCAAACAAACAAACAAACAATAGTCGCCGAGAGGCTAAACAGGGGAAAACTTTACCTGCCGGACGCGCTGGCTCTCCAATAAAAACATCTCTCAGCGCTGATTTATGCGTATTTATTGCTGCTAAAAAACACAATCGGTGAATGTTCCCATAGTCCATAAAAACAGCCAAAAATGTCCTGAGATCATGCGGTCAGCAAAAGTACGACTTCCCCTTTCACCCTCTCAGTTCCCACATTCACCAGGTGAATAGGTGATTTCAATACTCAGCTGATGCACCACCACGTGACCCACCACCCTGTATGTAACCATGGCAACAAACCTTAAAACAATACTAGCTGGCGCCTACAGTAGGTTTAAGCAATGGGTTAAGGTTGTGGTTCAGTTTGGTGGCACATGGGCATGGACAGGCTTTAGTGTCCCAGAAGCTATCACTGCCCTCGTCAAATTCTACTTCCAGGACTTCTAACTATGCCTCACAACTGAAGAGTACACCACAGTATGGCAGCACAAGAAATAGGTATCATGGCAGGATGCACCATCCCCCAGCTAGACTTCACCACGGCCATGGAGGTCATCATCAGAGCCTCCCAATGGGTGATCTTCATCTCCCTCCCATCAGAGTGCACATGGATGATATAACCACATTCACCACAACCAAGGCAAGCACAAAATGAAAAGCCTCAGGACAACATTGAGTGGGCCTAGATAAAATATAACCAAGCAAGTCCAGGAGCCTATCAGTGGTCAAGTGGAGGCTGTTAGAGCAGCATTTCTACATTGACGAGAAACCCATACCAACAATAACAGAAAAGCCAGAGTCTTGGATGCTGATATGATGCCACCCCCAAGGGCACAGATCAAGTAGACCAGCTTAGGCAGAACATCAGCAGCAGCCTTGAGAGTATCAATAAGTCCCTGCTCCCTGGCCAGTTAAGGCTCAGGTGCCTTCAGTTCGGTCTCCTACCCCCAGCTGCTGTGGCCCCTGACCATCTACAAGGTCCCAATCTCAAAGGTTGAGAAACCTGAGAGGTTGATCATCTCATTAGCCAAAAAGCGGCTGGATCTTCCCAGATGCTTTAGCAACATAGTAGTGTATGGAAGAGGCATCCTGGAACTTCCTGTGTCCAGTCTTGCGGAGGAGTTTAAGTGCTCCAAAGTAAGGCTGGAAATGATGTTGAAGGAATCCCATGACCCAAGTGTTGCCCAGACAGTTCCTACTCTCTCAGCTAGAAGGAAATGGACCCCATCCGCAGCTACACCGCAGGCAAAGTTGGCCCTTAAGCCCTGGGACATCGTTATCCATGTACAACAAGGGATGGGAGGTTTCTGCCTTGAAGAAAGCAGACCATTTCAGTGCCAAGGTCTTGTCATTCAGGAGGTGCGCTGGCAAAAGCAGGCAGCAAGGTGTGTGAAGGCTGTCCCTCAAGCAAGGCAAGGACAGTAGATAAGATGGGAGGGAGTTGAAAAGAGGAAAGTCTCCTGGAGGGAGCTGTAGGACATCCTACAGCTCCCTCCATCCTGCTCCTACCAGAGAGTTTGTCTTTGAAAGTAGAAAGCATACCAAAACAGGGGTCTGTTGGACTCCAGCCAGTCGGGGAGTGGAGGATTTGGTCCTTCTTACTTCACATCTCCTACGTCATAGAGCTTACTGTGTCCTGGGAGGATGCTGTGGAGGAGGCCTACGAACACAAGAGCCTTAAGTACGCTGAGCTGGCAGCTGATGCTGAACAATGTGGCTGGATAGCCAAGGTTTGCCCAGTGGAAGCTGGCTGCAGAGACTTTGTGGGAAAGTCAGCTACCAGGCTGCTTACGGACGTGGGAGTCCGTGGGCCAAGCCCAGCGCCAAGCCATCAAAGTCCTCTCAAGTGCAGCTGAACAGGCAAGGTGGTGGCTCTGGATGAATAGGACAGACCCATCCTGGACCCCAAGATAACACCAACAGCATAGAAGGGTTGAAAGCCGGGGATGGGCACACCCTGGGATGCCTGGTGTGGTGTTGCCGATGAGCCTTCTGGAAGTGTTGAGGGGAAACATCAGTGAAGGATGCTGCCCACCTGATGACTCCAATGAGACTTTTAACCCCCCCCCCCCCTTTGTTATACTTTGGTATTTCATTACTTTGCCATTTTCAGGTGGTACCCCAATATTGATGACGCCAGAAAACGGCGTAGCAACCACTGGGCAACTCTGTAAAATCAGTCCTCTAGAGTTCGATGGAGTTGTTTACAAGTTCTTGGCAGAGTTTTAATGAGATCCATTGAGGGGAAAGCAATGTGGAAAAAAGAATAAAAGAACACTCAACAGACTCAAACAGTTCACTCTGTGAATTATGAAGATGAACACACTCTGAGTGTGTTTTACAGTCAGGTAAATGAAAAAGACTTCAGAGCAGGTTACATGTTTATTCAGTGACTGCTCTTTTGTCTGTTATTTCCTTGCATATAATCTACTTCTTCAGGATATAACAACCTAAATGGATGATCAGTTAAATGTCACATATATTACTTTTGCTGGGCATGTTGAAATGAATCGATACAAATATGTTTATTTTGTGATTATGTTCTTAATATATATTTTAATAATCTGCAGTAATTCTACTATAGTGTACCTTATTTGTGTTCAC
>NW_024617344.1:0-1237 GCF_008729295.1 Plectropomus leopardus | reverse complement strand
GTCCTGTCTGAGGATCTGACCAGCGTGAGAGCAGGAAAGAGACAGCAGCTTCCTGATAATCCAGAGAGGTTTGATTACTACTCTGTCCTCGGCTCTGAGGGCTTTAACTCAGGGACACACAGCTGGGACGTCCAGGTGGGAGACAGTAAACTCTGGTACCTGGGTGTGTCAGCAGAGTCTGTCCAGAGGAAGGGACCCATAAACTCTGGATTATGGAGAATATTGTTTTTTGATGGTGAATACTCAGCTCTCTCTTCATCAGGTTTAGAAACCGTCGTGGTGCAGAAGCAGCCTCAGAGGATCCGAGTGAATCTGGACTGGAACGGAGGAAAGCTGTCGTTCTCTGATCCTGATACTAACACACACATACACACCTTCACACACACTTTCACTGAGAGGGTGTTTCCATTCATTAGAGCTATGGATGCAGTCACACTCAAGATTTTACCTGTGAAACTCTCTGTGACTGTGGAGCAGAAAGAATAGATGATGATGATGATGATGATGATGATGGTGATGATCATGATGATGATGGTGATGATGATGATGGTGATGATCATGATGATGATGATGATGATGATGATGATGGTGATGATCATGATGATGATGGTGATGATGATGATGGTGATGATCATGATGATGATGATGATGATGATGATGATGGTGATGATCATGATGATGATGATGGTGATGATGATGGTGATGATCATGATGATGATGATGATGATGATGATGATGGTGATGATCATGATGATGATGATGGTGATGATGAATAGATCAGTTCGTGTGTGTTTCAGGACAGGCTGAATTTTCTTCTCTGAGTCATTGAGGAACATGTGACCAGTGTTGGGAAGTTTACTTTTGAAATGTGAAAAGTTACAGATTACTAGTTAACTTGTTAAAAATGTAATCTGTTAACTTTAAACATGAGCCTGCAATCAAACACGCAGTTCCTTTTGCTGTTCCTGTTATCACAAAGATCTTTTTATGAAAGTTATTTTGCTACCTTGCTGGAGATAATGTTATTTCGCTGCTTAAAATGGTGCATACAGATATAAATCTTTACACTTTTATCTGTATGAATATACTGCACACATGATTAGCTAGATTAGAGGATCTTGTCTGAGAGAGAAGATTTGGCAAATTTTTCATGGGCGAAACTCACATACTCAGCTGTGCTGCTCATCCCACAAATGCATGTTCCTCACTAATGTGGCACCATTTAAAAGGGAAATAA
>NW_024617343.1:0-2421 GCF_008729295.1 Plectropomus leopardus | reverse complement strand
ATATATTTAGATAAAAGATTTTGGCCATATCACCCAGCCCTAAAGATCACTAGAAAAATCTCGAGCAATACTCCGCTGTAAGAGCTATACAATAGAAATATTTACATTTGTTTTGTAAGAAGCAAATGTAAAGCACTGCATTGTGTTTTTCACATAAAATGTCTAAACGTTCCCCCCTCCACTATGGTGAATATAGAATAATTTTAAGTCGATTATCTTTTTTTGGGGTGGTGAAACTTAACTGCACCACTAAACCTGACTTTCTTAAGCTCTGTTATGTAACGTAAACACATTCAAATACTTACCCAGATGTCACACTTTCCAGGAAAGTAGCGCTCAGGGATCCTGGCAGCATACAGACCCGCTCCAGTGATATACATGGCACCCATCAGGTAGAACCAACCCATCTGGCCCACTGTGGTGGCCTTAACAAAGCCCTCCTCGATGGTGAAGTGCATGGTGGGGACAATGCCGCTTAATCCAAGACCCATGAACACACCTAGGAGAAAAGTGGATTGACTTTAATTTTCGTTGTTTAAAAAAAATGGCAAAATTTACTTTACAATTATAACACAAAGCAAGCACATTAGAGGAAAGTGCATATTATCTCAACTGGTTCCCACCTGCTCTTGTAGGTCTGTGACGAGGTGTTGAGAACCGGTCCCACTGAGCCACTATGATGGCGGCAATGCCCAGGACACATACAATGGTGAGGTAGATAAGTCGAGGCTGAGGGGAACAATAGAACGAGTAGTACAGCCAGGGCACGAAGGAGCCCATGATCAGGAGGGCGATGCCCGAGTAGTCAAGCCTAAAGAGACGGGAGTGATACAGAGACAACAGCTGTTTGTTTGGCTGGAAGATCTGGAAGAAAGCTGATGTTTACTCACGTTTCTAAACATATTAGGGGTCAACCAATATTGTTTTTTTCTGGGCTGATACCAATACTGTTACCAATTATTAGTAGTTAATGAGACTGATAACTGATATTTGGAACTTATATGCATTTACAATAAAAATGAAAATATTTCTATCAATATTTAGAATTTGGAACATAACTAACTCCAACACAAAACTTTGTTTAATGCCTTTAGCAAATTTTCATTCAAAATTGAAACTTTCAACATTAATAAAAAAGGTTTTACAAATTAAATGTTCCTCCCATGCTGACACTTTCTTTGCACTTTTTAATTAATGAATTTTTATAAGCGATCCTTAAAATAAAAAGCTGATAGATAATTGATAAAAAGCCAAATGTGGGCCTCAATAATTGTCCAGGCGGATAATGTGTCGACCCCTAAGACACATACGTACTTCCCAGAGTGATTTTTCACATTTTCACAGGATCACTGTGGACCTTATGATAATAGTTTGTACATTTCAACAGCTACGGCAGTCTTCCAGAGTAAATGCACTTATCTAACAGCTTTAACATCAGATCAGTGTTAAGCTCTTCACCATGCCACAATGATCGCTGTAACATTTTTGTACTTTAAACTGAACTATTGACCATTTTGCCCTGAATAATGGCTGTGGGTGTTTCCCGCCTGCCTACGACAAGAGCACTGTTAAAATACTCTGACAGTTGCAAATGATTCCTTTAAGACATACAAGTCAAGTAAGGGAGAAGAGGTGTTTTGACAGTGTGATGTCTTACTTTGAGAAGGTGCGAGACACTTTCTCAGAGTGGCAGTAGACGGTGTGAAAAAGCCAGGAGAAGCTGAGGCAGAGCACAGCTCCCAGGAAGAACATCCCGAACACCACTTTCTCTTGCAGAGGGGCCATAAAATACATGTTGGGCCGCAGCATGGTTAACGTGCCCAGACAAAGGAATAAGATCAGCCCTGAGGGGGGAAAAGAGGCCACTTTTACTAACAGCTGACAAGAGAAGAGACATACATACTATGCTTGTAAACAAAATGAGAACCCCCTAATAAAACTTGTGTTTAACAGTTTCAGAAATGTTATGCAAAGTGTTTCATTCTCACCTAGCAGGTGAGTCCAGATGTTTCCTGTCTCAGTGTGAATTCTGAAGATGCTTCCAAAACAGGCCCGGAAGGAGGGCATAGGGGGCCGATGTCCATGCAGGAGGTAATCGTTGTCCTTTAGCCACTCTGGCAGGACATGGAAAGGGATGACCCTCCAGCGGCCCTCCCAAACCTGAAAAGTAACAATAGCTGTCACTTGCAGATGTATACATTTACAGTGACTATATGGCTCTCACAGAGCAGACAATTTCTGTACATGCAGATTAAATATTTAGGGAGTTTAAGGGCTGATAAACTTAATTAGATTTAGGTAAAATAGACACAATGCATTTTGAGTTATGAGTAGATGTAAAATTTCAAATTAATTTCATATCTTCTAAGTCTTTCAATAGCATTAAAATCCCCTATAATTCTAAAATCTAATAAACAGGTA
>NW_024617342.1:0-1379 GCF_008729295.1 Plectropomus leopardus | reverse complement strand
CATATTTATACATATACACATATATATGCGTTTACTGACATTTTTTACAGAGCATTTACAGACAGAAATGTTAAGCAGTTGACTGATACTGAACAGTACTGATGTTTATTTAGATATTTATTTTGTTGTATTTATATTTATTTTAATGTTCAGCAAAGACCAAACAGCACTGATGTTTATTTTATTTTTATATTCTTTTTATATTTCGTTTGTTTGTGTGTAATGTTCGATAAGTAAAATTTTAAATGAGAGCTGTTTATTTAAGAAAGCAGCCCTCAGAGTACTTTTACATATCAGTACAAAATCAGAGTACAATCCACATAGTAATGATCTATTTTTATTACAGTTCAAAAATCGGTCAATATATCAGTAATCTGTGAATTTTTCCACAATAAACTCAGTATAAGTCTTAAAAATCCCATATCAGTCGGGCTTTAATATGTATTCAGTGTGTGTATATATAACAGTTTTATAGTTGTTTTTGGTTAATGTTACAAGATTGTATGCACTGATTGAGAGTTTGTATATATATATATTTATTTTTTTTTATACTGTATACCAAGCCACGTTTCTGTGTTTCCCGTTCATGTCTCCTTTTCTTAAAATGTCTAACTTTGTTGTTGTCGTTGTTTTTTAATATGTGCTACAGCAAACGAGATGAGATGCAGTGAGGGTGAAAACTCTCTGACCTCTGAGATGTTGTTCTGGTCCAGACTGAGATCCTTCAGCGCCGGAAACATGGCCGTCTGAGACCCTACGGAGGAAAGATTCGGCTGTTACACTCAACAATCATCACTAACACCACGGCCTCGTGTCATTAAACTCACTCATAATGATAATAATAATAAAAACTCAGTTTATACAGCACGATTTAAAGTGTTATACGGGGCTACTACAAAACATTTCTGTAATAATGCAAATAACATCAGACAATTAAAGTAACAACATGAAATATAATCAAATGAAAAATAATGAAACAGATAAAGAAAGACTGTTCAATAATATGAATGTCACCTGTGGTTAAGATGTTTTATTATGCTTTTATTGTTTTTATTGTTTGAGTGAATGTGAGCAGCTGACTGCTTAAATTCCCTCTGGGATTAATAAATAAATTAAGTAAGTAAGCAGGTACGCATGTATGTATCTACCAGGAGTGATGAGTAAAAACGAACGAAAGACTGCGTCCATATTTAGACGGACAGATGGACACCCGTCAGTCTAAATATTAACTGCACTGATACTGTGCCCCTCGCTCGCCCTGATCGTGGTCTGGTCCTGGTTGAGCCGATGCTGTGATCTTGCCTTTGGACAACTCCCTTTCACATATGCATGAGACTGTTATCATCTCTATCAACATCATCATAGAGAGCAATTACTAA
>NW_024617341.1:0-2439 GCF_008729295.1 Plectropomus leopardus | reverse complement strand
TCTGGTTGATTTTTACTAAGTTCCTGCTAATTTTAACATGATTTGGGGCGTCGGTGGCTGAGTGGATGAAGCAGCGCTTCATAAATAAAGACAGTGTCCTCACTGCAGCAGGCTCGGGTTCGACTCCCGCTCAGGTCCTTTGCTGCATGTCTCCGCTGTCTCTCCCCCTTTCAGGCTGTTGATCTGTCCTCTCTAATAAAGTCATTTTTTAAATGTATAATATATATTCTGTATATATATGTACAATGACTTTTTATATCTTAACTTAATTATATAAAAATATGTTATCTCTGTCTGTCTCTGTGTCCCTCTATGTCTCTGTCTGTCTCTGTGTCCCTCTATGTCTCTATCTGTCTCTGTGTCCCTCTATGTCTCTATCTGTCTCTGTGTCCCTCTATGTCTCTGTCTGTCTTTGTGTCCTTAAGGTGGACTTCCCGACTTCGTCCTTCGAGGTGCAGTTCAGCACTCCTCCTCCGGCAGACTTCTGTCCTCAGTACGACTTCTCCAGACTGGACACCATAAGTCAGATCCAGCTGCAGGACGTCCTCCACAAGAAGGCCGTCTTCTGGTCAGAGACAACCCCCCCCCCCAACCCACCCACCCACACACACACACACACACACTGCTGGACTGTTGGTTTTTGGGGTAAAAATGTCAACTGAGATGTGAGGACAGATGATGGAGGGACATTTTTAATATAAAGTGTTCTTACACCAGAAATGTGGGTCAGTTGGTCCCCCTCGTGTCTCTTTCCTGTCCTCAGAGGGACATCTCTGTCCTCTGCAGGATTAACCCTGATAAAGTGTTTCTCTGCAGCTGCAGTCTGTATGAAGAATAAATTCAGTTTCAGTGACAGTTTGCAGCAGCTGTGTGAGCGTCAGATGCTCCTGAGTCTGTGCAGACGGACAGAGGACAGAGGACAGAAGACAGAAGATGAATGTGTCTTAGATTTAATGCTGTGGCGCTGAACCTGCAGACAGCTGCATCACAACATGTGAACGTCACCTCTAAAAACTGCAGACTGGGTTTTATTTTGAGTGCTGCACGTGACATTATTCATGGACCAACATTAGCAGATGGACCGAATGGGTCGTCCCAATCTGTCTTTGGACATCCCCGTCTGTCTCTTGTATTAAACAGCTCACACCAAAACATGAATTACTTCGATGAAGTACTACAAAACAAGTTTACTTTGCATGCAATGAGACCAAATTTAGTTCAGTTTCTGCATGTCTTCACGGTGTCTTTACAGTGTCTTCACAATGTCCTTACAGTGTCTTCACAGTGACTTCACAGTGTCTCACGGTGTCTCTGTGTGTCTCACAGTGTCTCACAGTGTCTCACGGTGTCTCTGTGTGTCCCTGTGTGTCTCACAGTGTTTCACAGTGTCTCTGTATGTCCCTGTGTCTCTGCAGGTTGACGGTGGAGGACAGGCGACTCCTGTGGGAGAAGAAGGCGTTCTGTCAGGCGGAGAGCGCGGCGCTGCCTCTGGTCCTGGCCAGCGCCCCCTGCTGGGAGTGGGCCTGCCTGCCAGACATCTACGCCCTGCTGAGACAGTGGGCCTGCCCGGGACACCTGGACGCCCTGGGACTCCTCCACGCCTCGTACGTCCGCCGCGCTCCGACATCATCGCCCCGGTAACCTCGATGACATCATCACCATGGTAACCAGAGTGACCCGATGGTGTCCTGTGTGTCTTCCAGGTTCCCAGACCAGGAGCTGAGGAGGACGGCGGTCCAGTGGATGGGCTCCATCTCAGACCCCGAGCTGCTGGACTTCCTGCCTCAGCTCGTCCAGGTCACATGACCTCCGAATTTTATGTTGGCAGCGGCAGAAAGAGAATATTGTTTTATTTCGTCCTAAAATAACCTGCAGGGGGAGCCACTGTCTCAGTGATGGAGCAGCACCCCACGGACAGAGGCGGCGTCCTCGCCGCAGCGAGACTCATACTGTGTGTGTGTGTGTGTGTGTCTCAGGCGCTGAAGTACGAGTGTTACCTGGACAGCTCTCTGGTTCGTTTCCTACTGCGGAGAGCCATCGGAGATGTCCGCATCGCCCACTACCTCTTCTGGTCAGCTGATCCCTTTTGTTTATTAGAGTCAGAATTAGTTAATCCAGGTTTAATGTGGACTGTGTCCGTCCCTCAGGCTGCTGAAGGACAACCTGCAGGACAGCCAGTTCAGCGCTCGGTATCAGCACCTGCTGGCCGCTCTGCTCTGCTGCGTCGGTCGCGGTCTCCGTGAAGAGTTCGACCGTCAGTGCTGGCTCGTCTCGGTGCTCGCCAAGGTGGCTCACAAAGTCCGGGACACCTCGCCGTCCAGCAGACAGGTGAGGGGACGGAGTATTTGTGATAGAAAACATAATTTGATTTTGAAAAGTGCATTTTGTGCGCACAGCGATGTGTGTGTGTGTGTGTGTGTGTGTGTGTGTGTGTGTGTG
>NW_024617340.1:0-1537 GCF_008729295.1 Plectropomus leopardus | reverse complement strand
CAGCTGCCATTACCCATCCTCCACTGCTCCTCCGGCCCTCCTCTCCCCTCGCAGCAGTACTTTGTTCGAACTTGTTAACATGAAACTAAACAAGGAGTTTCCAAAGGCTTTTCTCTTTACACTGCAGGCCAAAAGTATGTGGACACCCGAATATTACAGCCATAAGTGATGCTTGATTACGGAGGTTTTTGCTCCCGTTAAACTGCAGAGCATAAGTGAGGTGGAGCGCTGATGAGGCGGATAAGAGCTGCTCAAACTGGGAAACATATTAATTCATTTATTTATGTGCATTTGTGCACGATTTAAAACAGCATCGACAACTAGTTCCCAAACTGTTTAGGGAAACTCATGGGGATGCAGGTGAAGAAATATAGTTTCAATTTTGCAGAAAAGTGTGCAGTAAATAACATTTCTGCTGGTTATAAGAACTATTTTGAGGTTACATCATGTCACGTTAAATAAAAAGTACTGGTATGGTGATGCTGTTGTTGTGTTAGTCTTGCCTTAATCTGCAAATTTAAAATGCATTTTAATGAAGTACAGAGCTACAAAAAAAAAGTTTATTAATTGGTTTATAGATCGACAAACAAAACTGTGCCGAAAATTTCATAATTATTCTACATAAATTTTAAATATTAGTGTCAAATTAAGAGATTTGATGGACTTTAAAACTGCACAGTTAATGTATGAATAAGATGCTCTCAAACTGTGTTCACACGTTATTTGAAATTAGAGTCAGTGTGAACAAAGAGGAACTTGTATGTTTGCAAAAATAAAGATTAGAGCAAACGCTAAACAAATATTTAAGACAATAAAATGAGTTAATTTGTAAAAAAGGGTTTGAAAACGAATTAAAAATAAGTAAAAAAACAGTTTATATAATTCAAAATAAGATTAACAAATAAAAAATGACTTATAAATGCCAGTGAGGGTATACGAATATTTGTTTGGGACAGACTATAAGTATAATTTATTTTGATTGTTTCTTTTCATTTTAATTTTATAAATCTAAATAAAACAAAACTATTAATGCAATGGGCAGGTGAAATAAACTAATTCTGCAAAACTTGCTTTGGTGTTTCATCACTTTGACTTATTAGTTTTATTTTCCTTGTGCATAAGTTGGGAAACAACCAAAATAATCTTAACTTTTCATTTTTAAGGTCAGAAAAACATCTTTTTGTGTCTAACATATCTTCACAGTGAGGAAGCCTGAACTTTGGGATTTTTTAAAAGCTGTTTTTGACTTAAAAATGACAAAATAGTCGCTATTATTATTGTTGATTATTTTCTGTCAATTGACAAATCTCTTAATTGACTATTACTGAAGGTACACAAGTATATAGGGGGTGTCCACATACTTTTGACATCTTTTTCTTTCTCCATCTTCTGCAAAAACTGAACCAAAAACTTTTTTGTTTTTGCAACTCCGACTCTCCCTCTGCTCATCCTCTCTCCTCCCTCTCGTCTTCCTCCTCCTCCCTCTTGCATCATCTCGTGTGTGTGTGTGTGTGTGTGTGTGTGTGTGTGTGTGTGT
>NW_024617339.1:0-1513 GCF_008729295.1 Plectropomus leopardus | reverse complement strand
GCCTGATCTCCCAAAGCTGACTCTGCCTGTCCCCGACCTGCTCTCCTCGTCTTCTTCCCAGTAAACTCACCTGCCTTCTGCCCCTGACCACATGCTCTGCCTCGGCGTTTCTGGTATCAGACTGCTCTGCTGGTAACGACTTCTCTGCCTGGCCTCGACAATCCTCCTGCCTGCTCCCCATCGGTGCTTCTGCCTTCGCGGACTGCTCAGCTGGCTACGACCCCCCCGCCTGCCTCCGACCACTCCTCTGCTCTCTCCCTGTAGGCACTTCCGCACGAACAGCCGGCTTGTCGAGCCACGGAGCTTCCTCCTCGCCGACAACGGCTGTAGTAAGCTTCGTCTCTTCCCCTCGTCTGAGCCCCAGTGACTGTGTGTGGGCTTTCAGCCTGAAGAACGAACTTTACTCAGTGTTCATTCAATCTGCTTCGTACCTTGTTTGTTGTGGTAAAAATAAAAGTTATTACCAACTGTTCCTGAGCGTCTGTGTACTGCATTTGGGTCCAAACCCCGCCCGTTTCAATGTGTGGACATGTTTTCTATAATGTGCACCCACAAACAAACATTTCTATGAGTACAGACTGAGAACACGAGTATATTGAAAAACTGATTGACATTCAGTGCTTGTGAAAACTGGTCAGGTAACTATCATCAGGGACTGAACAACTTTAAAGGTCTAGTCAAGGTCTGATGTTACATCATTTTACATAATTAAACCTAAAACGACATAATCTTACTGCTGATCATTTTATGTAAAGGTTTATTCTGCTTGGTTTATGTTTTCTTACTTTTTTTAAAGGCTCTAAAATACTGATTTCTCTCCTGCCTTCTGGGTAGCCCTTTATTTTAATACAGTATAGAGCTTAAAACTTATGAAATCACCGAAAGCCAAGCCTTGAATTTTAACACAAAGACTAATGACAAATCACATTTTAGGAGACTGTTTTTTTCATTGACCCTATAATGCCATTTGTATCATATTTGATACATTACATTCTGTGGCCTCCATGTCATCCACATTAACATTACTAAAGCCTGTTTAACGGCCCATCTGCAGTCTGAAAGGCTGCTGGGGACTGTAAGCCATTCACCCTGGAGAGGAGTGTTAAAAGCAACGTGTGTGAATGTGTCGTTCAAATACCTGCTCCAACCAGCAGGGACAGCACTGAATATGGATATAAACACTCACACACATTTAGGTCCCCTCTTGGCAAAATCTGAAAAATTTCACCAGAGGCCTTAACACATGATTTTATGATGATTTAGAGCATGACCAGGGACCTAAAAAATGTCCCGTTGGTTTTGCAGTTCCCTGTTGGTGACTGTGTAATGATGGGTATGTCCACTGTTATATATATATGCGCGAGTGCGCGCGCGCGCACACACACACACACACACACACACACACACACACACACACACACACACACACACACACACACAGGAAACAAACTCTGGACTTCCGCACAAAATTATGTTATTATGTTATCAAAAAAGTATCAATTTGGTTTGCTTT
>NW_024617338.1:0-1263 GCF_008729295.1 Plectropomus leopardus | reverse complement strand
GTGGGGGGAATATAAAAAAAAAAATAAAAAAAATAATAAAAACGATAATAATAATAATAATAATAATAATATCCCCTTCTTAAATACAATTTATGTTCTGAAACAGTCTGTGATATTTTGGCATGCTTTTAAAACCCTTTAAAGGGACAGTTCAACTCAAAATCATACATATTTTCCTCTTACCTGAAGTGCTATTGTTCAGTCTAGTTTGTATTAGTGTGAGTTGCCAACCACATCACCGTGCAGAAGGAGATAATGTTACAGCTTAGCCAAGGAGGACGCGGTTAATGTTTACGTCTTACGATGTCACAAGCATGAGCCTCTCGTCCGTGAGCAGATGCACGCTTCCTTCTGCATCGTAATATAGTTGGCAGGTGTAGTTTGATAGAAAGAAAGTAGTTCCTACAGGAAAATGCTCACAACAAGGTCTCTGAATTATCTTGAGTAATTGGGTCATGATTTCTGAAAAGAGACACCACTGTTGAGGTTTTCAAATGTAGATTTTTTGGCACTTTGAGCACCACAGGCCAAGTCCCATCTACTTCTATTATATTGGAGAGAAGGCAGACATCTCTACAGCCAGTATCTCCAATACTCGGCAACTCAAACCAAAACAATCTAAAATTGATAAATAGCACTACAAGTAAGAGGAAAAATATGCAGTTGTGATTTTGGAGTGTACTGTTCCTTTAATGTTCATTTGGGGAATAGCGCAATATGGCTATAAAGGATTAACCAGTACATAAGTTCCGACTGTTTTCACTCTCTGTGATTACAATAATGTTTTTATTTTATTTGTATTCTTTCAGGACTTTGCCATGATGCATGTTTCATACAACCTTCATTCCACTTGGTCTTTGTTTACTATCACTATTCTGGGTATTCTAAGGGGTACCTGCAACAAAGTCTGTGCTATCAGTTAACACAGACAGACATGACAGCAGAATAAAAAATAGATTTAACATGTATCAAATGCTGTTGGTGGAGCTGCCTTCTCAACGGCCCATTAGCAAAGCTGTGAGGCGTTGTGGGTGGAGTGGCTTACCAGGACACAGTGCCTGCAAGGTGTCATGACTGCTCCTTAGGGTGCTAGTCAGGTGCCTCTGTGTGCTGCCAGCAAATAGCAGGAAGTAGTCCACGCCCTCCTCATCCGCAGCCAGCTCGTCATCAGTGAGCTGCACCGCGATGACGCACCGCCCCTGTAGAGAGAGAGAGGGAGAGAGAGAGAGAGAGAGAGAGAGAGAGAGAGAGAGAGAGAGAGAG
>NW_024617337.1:0-2962 GCF_008729295.1 Plectropomus leopardus | reverse complement strand
AAAAACAGTAATAAAAAAAGAGGTATTAATATAAAATAATTAAAATAATGACATCAATTAAAAGTCAAACTAAATAAAAAAGTTTTCAGCCGAGTTTAAAAAAATGTTTACTTACTCAAAAATGCAATGATTCTTAATTTCAGAAAACACATTATTTTCTAAAAAAAACAAAAACCTGCAAAAGCAAGTAAAGCGCCGGGACGCTGCGTTTTATTGCATCGCTTAATCAACATATCCTCCTAAATCCTAAATATTTTGATCTACTCTGTACACACGACATCTTTTGCACGTTTTAACCGTCCTGGAGGAGGGATCCCTCCTCAGTTGCTCTTCCTGAGGTTTCAACCATTTTCTCTCCCCCGTTAATGAGGATTTTTGGGAGTTTTTCCTTAGTCTCTGTGAGGGTCAAAGGGCAGAGCAATGTCATACGTTTTAAGCCCTCCGAGGCTAACTTTTATTTGTCATATTAGATTTTATACATGAAATTGATACTGAATTGAAATGTATATTTGTGCAGCTCTTTGGGGCTGCTGTGATTGGACTACAATGACCTTTGACTTGCCTAATCTGTAAAGCACTATGGGTTGCCCTTGGGTGTTAAATATGCTTTACAAATACGTTTTTGTGACTAAATGCTACACATTGCACTCTTAAATGTTTTGTAATCTGAGCCAAAGTGATTCAGAGTCAAACATCCTGACAACTGCTGTATGGATTATCTTGAATTTTGGTACAAATGAGATTTTTCTGTCATATTTAAATTAATGCAGGTGCGACTGTGATTTAACGCTCGATGCGATCTAAAAATAATTCTTCTTTGTTTGTGGTTCTGAACGTTGTAAAAGCTCCATGTAAATCATTGTTATGATTGTTTGTATTGTGCGCATTAAGCTGCCTTTTGCTTTATTTTTGATACGTTTTTATGTTGTGTATGCACATGAGAAACTCAACATGCTTGTAGCTTTAAGTATCGGAGCGCACGTGTTGTCTTACTGACCTCCTCTGGATGAAAGTTTAAGTTCAGCGAGTTCACTTCGACATGACGGCAGAGAGACGGGGACTTCATGCACTGGAGGTCCAAACAAAACAAACCGCATTAATGGAGCTGCTATAGATCAAAATGTTCTGTAACAAAACATGCCCGGGTAAATAAGGTTCAAAAATCTTGTTAACGTTGGAGCAAAAATGGAAGTGGAGTCATTTTTTTTGTGTATTTTTACTTTGTTGAAATCAAGCTTTTCTTTTTGGATCTTTTGTTATTCTTGTTTGGGTTTTTTTGTTTATTTTAATAAAATCATATTTATTGAAATCTGTAATGATGTCTACTAACCTTTTAACACTTTTTTGGTTGATGGCAGTGAATTTATGATTTCATTCATAGAGGTTTCTATAAACATTTTAAGACATGAACATTTATTTTAAGATTTAACTGCTTTGTTTTGCCTTTATCTGTGATCCACACATTTTCTGAACTACTGTTACGTGCTGTGATTGTTTACATTATTTAATCTTATTTCATGTTTTGTATTTATTCCTTTTAATCTTTGCTCAGAGGACTTTGTAGCTTCGGTATATTAATTATAATTGAATGGGTATAAAGGGCTGTAAAAGGGTGTAAAAGGTGTCTCAGCATCTACGCTTCAGAAGAGAGCCAATCCTTACTAATGAATCTGCCTAGTTGAGATTTCAGTGTCAGACCAGTTAGGCAGCTTTGTTGTGAGCACTGATACCCGTGTTGATCCGCATTTTTCCCGTGCGGTGTACAGTATCGGCAGAGGAAATATAACAGCAAGATGACCGAGGTGGAGTGTGTCATGTTGGTCCTGACCTTCCTGCAGACACTTGCAAGAAAAGGTGAGTGAGGCGTTCACAGCCCGTCTGATCTTATCCAGTCTGAAACAGCAGACATGTCATGGTTACTGTGAGCAGAGGGAGCAAAAACACCAAGAAATATGAAAAATAAATACTAAGAAGATTGGTTACAACAAGAAAAAGCAAGCAAGTAGTATCTAATTGCTTACTTTTAAGATATTATCCTTTGAAAACAGACTTTTGTTGATAGTAATAGTGACAATTTGCACATGGAAACTGTTTTTCAAAGTAAACTGTTCCTGGAAATACAGTCAGCTACCGAGTTTCATGCTTAAATCACAATAAGCATAGTACAGTATGGCACTGGAGGCAGAAATCAAATAAAAGATATATGCATATGACTATAAACACACAGAGTTAGACAGACAGATATCTGTGTTTTTTGTGTCTGAAATATTGTGGATGTCTTGTGCATCATGTTATACATATGTTCCTTAATTCAGTTCTTTCTATTTGCTATAAAACTAAGTTCTGTTGGTTTCAGTGTTTGGCTGCACAGCAGCGTCCGTATTGACTTTAAATGAGTTTTATAACAAACTTATACTGTAACTGAGTTAGATAAACAATAACTTTAGCAACTAAAAAAACACACAAAATATCGAGATGTGTTTTTATCAGGTAAAATGTCAAGTGGCAGAGCAGGTACTTTTTTTATGGAAAATCCAAAAAAAATGGTTTAGAAAAATATCTTTTGAGAGTGGAGTATTTAAAAAAATCCATTGTGGCTTATGAATGGACTGTCAGCTTTAAATGGCATCCTGATGAACTTGATTAACACACACACACACACACACACACACACACACACACACACACAGTGAAACCTGATCTGAATACTTTCCTTTGTTTAACACTGTAAGCTTTTAATCTGAGCCAGTACTACAGCCTGCAGCTGCCGTGTTTTAAATTCCTGACTGTAACATTACCGAAAAATGCCAAAACCTGACCCATGTGTCATTACAAGCGCCAGTAAGCAGCAATCTTTTTTATTACTATTTTGGTTATTGTTATTAGAAATCTTTTCTTTACTTGTAAAGATAAACTTATAAACTAAAATATTTTTTAAAATATATTTATAATTCTAGCTTTT
>NW_024617336.1:0-2522 GCF_008729295.1 Plectropomus leopardus | reverse complement strand
CACCACGCGCGCTCCCATCCATCCATAATCCTTTGCGCATCTTCATCGTGCCCTCTAATCAGCCTCTGCATCCATTTAGCCCTCCTCCCTCCATCTAAATATCCATTAGCGCTGTCAAAATAACTGCGATGCCGATGCTTTCGCACTGCTGTTGGGCAAGATTGAATTCAATATTGGATTTTATAAACATCCAAGACTTCCACCAAGTGTGTTCTGCAAACCGAAATTTCATTTGAGAATCACTCTTGGGGGACTAAATTAGAAGAGTGGAGTGGAGAGAAGGAGGAGAGAGGAAGAAGAGGGAGAGGAAGTTTGACTGTGCAGAGTCTACAGCTGCGTCCCGACTCCATACCAACCAACACAAAGCAGGTTTTACGTATGAAGTGAGTGTAAACAGCAGAAAAGTGACTAAATTTAGGGTGTTTTGAGTTCATTATCACCATCATCATCTACGTGACATTTGTTTTTGTGGTTGCTATTGTGTACAAAAGAGCGCCAGTCCAGCCCCTTCTCATTCCCACTTTCACCTGGAACCCTAATGTTTGCTATGATGCTGTTTGTTTTTCTAAATCTAACCACTTGCTTTCTTGCCTAAACCAAACTGCGCCAAATCTTAACCATGTGGCGCCGTTCTTCCTACCAAAGAAATAGTCCCTTTGACAGTGACCCATAAAACCGACTCGTGGCTCGATTCCACAAAGGTCAAGCGAACTGTTGTTGCTTTTTACCTCCCACATGTCACATTTTCCTTTGGTCCCTCTCTTCGCTTGTGTCATACATATTGTAATAATCTCCCTCCCTCCTCCGGCCCTCTGTCTCCACAGGGTCAGCTCTTCTGTCATTGCCTCCATGTGTCTGTTTTCTTGTTCCTGCGCTCCTTCCCCTGATGTCCACACTTCCTCACCCACACATTTGTAGTATACTTTGACATGCTTTTGACCCTTAATGTGCAGTATGTATGATTCATGACTCTTTAGTGTCCTGAGAACCACATGGGTGGAAAAAAAGGCCCCCGCTCTCCCTCACTAGCTCAACATCGGTAAAAAGACATTAATATAAGAGAGCAAGGAAACCAAATGTGGCCGCAGGAAACTAATGAGCACTGTTGACTTCCAGTAGAGCAGCATTTTTCTCCACATGTTGTTACAATTCAAATCAGTTCAGTTCTGTACAATTTCATACAGTACTGGTTATTTCTGTACAGCAGCTCTGTGTTAAAAATTAGTTCCAGCAGAGCTTTCTTTCTTTCTCATTTCCTTTCTTTCTTTTCTTCTTTTTTAACGCCGACCATCAAAGTGGTCAAGATTAGCTAACAAAGTCATGGATGGTTAGGTTTGACTGTTTATTTACAGGTTTATTCTCTGAGGAGTCTTATACCTTAGCCATAATTAGCTAAATTCAGTCACTGCACTATCTGTGTGTTACAGTAGGGGATCTGCCACTAATCTGAAACCTACTTTAGTTCATGCGGCCTACATAAGTCACCTCAAAGTTACCTGTCTCCACGGCTTCCTAATGTTGTATTTTTCACAGCTTTAACACACTCTGAAAAGAGAATGAGCTTCAAAATTGCTGCCAATATTCCTCCAGCTCGACTGCCTAAAATAATGTTGCATATCAAACACTGAATACTCTGCTGCTTTTGGCAATTTAACCTTTTTTTATGGCTTAAAATGTGTGACATATTTTCTACACAACGCCTTTACTCGCAGTAAAACAGCTTAATGAGAAACCATTTAACGAGAAAGGTCAACTACGTAAAACATTCTCTCTGACAGGTATGTTAAGGCAGTTTGTGTCAAGAATTTTTTTTACAACAGTTATTTTCATATTCCTTTTTTTAAAAAAACGATCACTCGTACATCCAGTTCTGGATTAAATGTGAGAAGAAAAACGGGACAGGACATGTTTTTTAGACAATCTTTAGTGCTGCCTGTGTATCACAGCCTGTGTGTGACATTTTTCTCAGCTAACGTGTCGATTCCATTTCCCAGGAAAATACAAGACATAAGTGCTAAAATCAGAGCACGGCGATGGCTGAGAAGAAGAAAAAGAAAATGAGAACAGAAGTCGTGAGCCTTCCTCAAAGGCACAAGCAGGCTTTAACAAAAAAAGTGCTAATTAATTTTGCAGAAATTAGAAATTCTAGGAAATTAACTGAGTTACAGTGACTTCAACCCTTTGAAACCTTGAGCTGTGTCAGATACTAAACATGAGTGTTGTGTTAGATTTCTTTCTCAGACGTGGAGGGAAATAAAGCAATGACTTGGCAAGAAATGTCTCTCAGATTGTGAGAAAGTAGGAAAAAAGTGACAAAAAATATAATATAATCTTATATCTCTATCTATCAATCTATCTATCTATCTATCTATCTATCTATTAATCAATAAATCTATCAGTTTTAGTTATAAAGCCCATTATCACAAAACCCAGTTTGCCTCAGAGGGCTTTACAGCATACGCAATAATGGTATCCATAAGATATACCAATGGTGAAGACGTATAGACGTAAAATTACTAAAT
>NW_024617334.1:0-1445 GCF_008729295.1 Plectropomus leopardus | reverse complement strand
AAAATATACTAAGGCTAATGGTGACTTATTATCAACTTGAATTTATCACTGAGCATGACTGTCAGCAAGCAAACATTCCCACAACATTGGCTAACGTTACCTAAAAGTTGTAATGATGTTTTAAAGAAAACATTGTAATATAATGTTCATCATTCAGTCATTTCAAATAATGTTCCTGTAAGGTTAAAAGCTGACTAAGACGTAACGTTATAACAGCAACCGTTGAAACAACAACAAATGGAAATATTTTTTTTTTTTTTTTTAAAAAAACGTTCCCACAATGTTACATGAGAACAAAGAAAGAACATTTTTAAAGCAACATTTAGAACATGTTATTGAGGACTGAGAATACAGAACATTTTTTTCAATGAAACGTTCCCATAATATGATATGTAAACAAAAATAGACACTATATATTTAAATGTTACCAAAGGAGAAACATTCTGGGAACTAAAAGAAAACATTGCATTGTACTGTTCCCAGAGCGTTTTAAGAAACAAAAAATAACAGCTTGGTATGAACGTTTGTTGCATCTGGAGTTGACTTCTCTGAAATTTCCTCTTACCAGAAAATTAAGAGAAATATAGAAACATTTTAAGAGAGTTGCTGCATGAGGCTCAATGTGCGCGCTCATCCAGCTGATTCAACGTGCTTTTATTTTGAAGGTCAAAGCCTGGAAACAGAATCTAATGACTCGCTCCGAGTTAACTTGATGCTTCTGCTTGTCAGTCGGAAAACGAGCGAGAAAACATCACAGTGATGAGACTCGGCGGTCAGGGAGGGTCTCCATTTGACACTCCGCTTTACCGATCAGCTGTCTGTCTCATCACCTGTCTCTCTGTCCTCCTGTCTGTCTCTGCCTGTCTGTGGGTGGAGGGACTCCGCTGCAGCTGGAGGATGCTCTCCTCCTGCCGGGATTCAGGACTTTCCTCTCCCGTCCTCCGGCCGGGATGCTGCGGTCTGAACCCGGAGCTTCTCCCCTCCTCTGCCCGCTGAAGTTGGCTCCTCTGCGGGGATTAAACACTTGTTTTTTGTCGCTCTTTCTCTTCGGCTTTCTCCGGAACTGCCCGAACATTTCCCATCTGATCTGAATAATCCGCTTCTTTTATTTTGAGATTCTGGATTATCACACACCCCGTCCTCCTCCTCCTCCTCCACCTCCTCCTCCTCCTGCTGCAGCTGCCTCCGGTGGATTTTACTCACGCACAGATTTGTGAATGGGTCTGTGAGCCGCCGCACCTTTTCCTCCTCCACCGGCCGCGCTGCGCGTTATTGCGCGCGGAGCGATGATGTGAGCGCACACACACACACACACACACACACACACGGGGCGGGGGGTGCATGCAGGAGAACAAAACACCCGAGCTGTAGTAACCATGGCTGGTACCGAGGTCGGGGATTAGTGTGAGGAGGGATTATATTTTCCAGGAGCAGAAAAACCATCA
>NW_024617333.1:0-3231 GCF_008729295.1 Plectropomus leopardus | reverse complement strand
GTGTGTGTGTTTTTGTGTGTGTGTGTGTGTGTGTGTGTGTGTGTGTGTGTGTGTGTGTGTGTGTGTGTGTCTGCGTGTGTGTGTCTGTGTCTGCGTGTGTGTGTCTGTGTCTGCGTGTGTGTGTCTGTGTCTGTGTGTGTGTGTGTGTGTGTGTGTGTAGGCTTTTAAATTATTAACATCAGATCGTGAGCAGTTAAGAGCATGCCTTTATTTTATTTCTGCTGTGTACTTTGAGATGCATGCTGACTGTACAGTAACGCTGAGTAGAGTTTGTTGGGTTTTCTGTTTTGGTATATGGATATTCGTTTCTGTTTGTTTTATTTTTATTTTTTTCTATGGCGCTTTTTGAGGCATTACTTCAGATTCAGATCCCATTATTAAAAGGATTTTTGTCTATAATTGGTCTATAATTTATCCACGATAAGACAAATAGTCACAAGCTGTTATTATGGACCCACATTCATTCAAACCTCTCTGCAATAAATACACCAAACCTTTTGGAAAACGCTTTATATGAACAAATAATTAAACAACAATACTGTAGAATAACAGAATCCTAAAAACTGAGGTCAAGTGTGTAGGATTTAGGTGAGTATAATGGCAGTGATGGAATATAATATTCTTATTATTCATAATATGCCTGTATTCAGAGAGGAATTCATATTAAATTAAGATGATGGCCATTAGTAGTAGTAGTAATCTATAAAAAACCCAATATAATATAGATGCTCATTCTACATGTACTATAACTAAGCTTTTTTTTTTTTGTATTTTTGTCATATAGTCCACATTTATGCGATGATAATTTCTGCGTATTATGTATGTTAGTGTTATCCTGTGTCAGGTCTCTATTCGATCATGTGTTGAGACGATAAGATCACAGGGTAGTGAGTTTATGTGCCTTACTAGTAACAAGCCGGTACAAGTACCCATCATATCCGCATGCACAGGGGCCCTGTGTAGCTACCTTACGTCTCTGTCCTACAGGCTTGGCACAGAAGAAGTTTTAGCTCTTCAGCCTCACTTTTAGCTGCCAATAAATCCCACACACCGGACCTTTAATGCTTGTAATCGAACCGAAAGGCGTTTTGCAGCGTCATGCCGTCCATTCCAGCTGAGGACGGAGAGGTGTGTGGCTGAGGTGTGAGGTTAGCAGCGCGTTTGTTGTCTGTGTTTTCCTCAGCTGTGATTTCAGCTACTTAGATAAATGTGTGCAGGTCTGCTGCCGCAGGCCCGTGTTGGATGTGTCGAGGAATGTGTCACCGTCTTAGTAAAGAGCACCGCGGGTCAGAGGGGACCGAGAAAATGTAACCACTAAATAGAAACGATTTGTACTCCCCCAGTACTTTTACTTAGCTGCATTTGTAGAACAAAGATTCCCCTTTTCCAGAGTGACAGAATACGGAGATGGAAACATTCAACACATTCCTGTTTAAAAAAACAAACTGCATTTCGACACGGCATATTTTCAGTGTTGAAACAGCAGTGAGAGGGTGTGTGAGAGGGTGTGTGTGAGGGGAACACACATGGCAGCGAATGCTTTCCCCCAGTTAACACCATTGTGTTCTTTCCACTAAGTTGACAGTATTACTGAATGTGAACTGTGAAGCATGTCGGCACGAATGTATGCAAATCACAGAGGGTGTGGCTCAGTGCTGCGCGTGGAAGGATGAATAAGCGTGTAAAATAAGGCAGGAAATGTGCATTTTTTAAATGTGGCTCATTTGTTTCTTTTGTGCCATTGTGGTGACAGTGTCTAAAGTAGAGCTGGAACAATTCATCTATTAGTTGTCAACTTTTAAATTAATCTCCATCTACTTTAATAATCAATTATTGGTTTGGGCGTATTTTCTGGTTTCCTTCCTCTTCTACAGTGGTGGAGGACGTCTTCAGATACTTTACTGAAGTAGAATTACTAATACCACACCTTAAAAATATTACTATTATGAGTGAAAGTCATGCAGTATTAAGTATTAAAAGTAAAAGTAACTAGTACAGAAAAATAAAATAAAATAAAAATAAAAAACAAAACAAAATAAAATGAAAACAACACCCCAAAAATATATTTAAAAACTACATGTAAATAAATAAAAATAAAATGTTTATCAGAATAATTACCAATTAATTTTCTGTCATTCAGCTAATTTATTGATTACTAGTTTCAGCTGTACTTTTTGTTTAGAAAGTACAACATTTCTCTCTGAAATGTTGCGAGTAAAAGTATATGTGGCATCAAAAGAATAGACAGAGTGAAGTATAGGTACTTCACATTTGTACTTAGTACAATAATTGAGTAAATATACTTTGTTACATTCCACTACTGCTCCTCTGTGGTACTGAACTGAAAATCTTTGGCTTGTGGACAAAACAAGACATTTTAGAGCGTCATCTTTGGCTTTGAGAAACACTGAATGACATTTTTTGGACATTTTTTAGACCTAAATACTTGTTAGTTGCAGCACTAGTGCCCAGCTCATCAATCAGTGGTTTGTAAATTTGCACATGACTGTAGGTGGATGTTGACTGTGTCATGCGCGCCGGAGAAAGGCGATACGTGTGTGTGTGTGTGTGTGTGTGTGTGTGTGTGTGTGTGTGTGTGTGTGTGTGTGTGTCTGCCCTGAAAGTGTTGGGGGAACAGCTTTATTAAATTTTGAATTCACTGCCACAATATCCCTCATGTCATTGTGCCTCTGCAGGTTCTTGGCAGAGGAAGCACTAACGGCTCCTGCTGCAATATTGTTTTCTAAAGGAAACCGATTCTTTGACGCATGTGTGGCGGAAAAGAATCACTCAATCCAGCCCGGGCCGGCTTTATCTGTCAGTCTGTGTGTTTGGTGTTTGGTTGCCATGGTGCTCAGAGTCTTGGCTCGGCCGTGTGACGGGGGTGGTGACTCAGAGGTTTTTTTGTGGCCTCTGGAATGGGCTGACTGTGGACTCACTATAACGGGAAGTCAGGTTTATTAATACACACGGTGACGGGCTGCCGAGCTGAGCTTCAGGTGGCGACAGCAGCAGACGGCGACGCAACAAACGCCGGACATCTCACAATATGTTGACTTTTTTAACAGCGTCCTTGGCTGCTCCTCTCGAGCTTGACACAACACACAGCAACAGGTGGGGCCGTCACTGCAGTTCAGTTGACTGGACACACCTGTTTAGCCCCAAGGCATGACACTGCGTCGCTACACACACACACACACACACACACACACACACACACACACGTCTTTG
>NW_024617332.1:0-1038 GCF_008729295.1 Plectropomus leopardus | reverse complement strand
ACTAATATTTACATTTGAAGGGCTGGAACCGAGTTTAGCGATTTTTGGGTCCGGACTATTTCTTGGTCGGGATTGGTTACTTCCCGGATACTCCCCGAGTTTTGGCAACGTCAACGTCAACGTCGGTCGACCAGGTTTGCAACAGTTCACAAGTTGCCCTTTATTTACTCATTTTTATTTATTTTTTTGTTACCATGGATGTGTTAGAAGGCCTTTCACACTTGGATGAGCTGGTAGGTGGATTTTGTTACCGTTTGGACAGAGCTAGGCTAGCAGTTTCTACCTGTTTCAATTGTTTGTGCTAAGCTAATTTAGCTAACTGTCCCTCGGCTTCAGCTAACGCTACATTAGCATACAAACGAGAGTGGTGTCGATTTTCTCTTCTGATTATTGCTAAAACAGCGAATAAATGCATTGGTTTGACACATAAATAACCACAAATGTACACTGCTGCAACCACTGACATATATGTGCTGTTGTTGTTTGATAAAGTGGTTAAACTTTTAATTATTCACATTGCAAAGATCATGGTAAAATACAGATAACGTCAAATATGCAGCAAATAAAAGCACAAGCAATACAATATAATACATATGGAAACCCAGAGTGTTCAGTATTAAATTTATGAATGCATACGGAACTGTTAATTGGGAAAAAACAAGAATTCACGAGATTACTTTCTCCTTATTTCAAAAGTAGATTTATTTAGTTGTTTCACAACTTTTACCATTATTCTAAAATAATCTCCTTAATTCAGCAAAACTTCTTATAATTCTGAGATAATGTTGTTAATTCAGATAAATAAGGCTAATGTTTTTTTTCTCAAGTGAATGCTTCTGTATATACAACTAAGAATAATCAATTCATATGAATAAATACAGACAATTTATGACACTGAAATTGTAACACACACACACACACACACACACACACACACACACACACACATATAACTTGGCTAATTGTTTTATAATGTTATTTGTCCTGCTGTGAGTTTATTATTTTAATATAGTATTTTTATTCATATTTCAGTGTCTT
>NW_024617331.1:0-1321 GCF_008729295.1 Plectropomus leopardus | reverse complement strand
ATTTGTGGTACATTTCTTGTCAAATTGGTCATTGCCTTTTTTATGAATGTTTTTGAAAGAAATAAAATCACTTCGCTCAGGTTTTAAAGTGTTTATCCTTTGGTTCACAATCTATGGGTTGGGTGCCTTTAAAGAGGCAAGATAATCTAAAAAGAAATTTAATTAATATGATTGAAAGAAGAAAAACATAATCCGGATGCACCACTGTGTTTTCAGTTTTTGGATTGTTATACTATCTACTAATACTGCTTTACCTCTACACTGCACAAACAGGGTATCCGAGGTCAGGCCCATCCCATGGGCTCTCCACTCTGCCAACGTCTGGAAAAAGATATTAGATGATCCAGGCAAGATCTTCCAGACACAGGAACAGCTTCCTCCCCCTCACTGTCAGACCCCTCAACACTCTGCTGTCCCCTGTGGTCAACAATAATGAAACCCCACACAATGGGGATGTCAGTTTCAGTTAATTACTGGATAGGCAAGCACCCATTAACCAGTAACTAACCCTTTAATTTCACAGAAAAAAAAGATGTGAAATACAAGAGGCCTTTTCTTGTAATCTGGCTCTATGAAGCACATTTAAAGCAGCTACATTTAAGGCAGTAACAGTTTAGAAATGGTGAAATTTAAATGTTTTGAGATGTAAATGTCTTGCCTTTTATTTTAAAGTTATTTTAACATGATCTAGCTAGAAGTGCTGCTCATTCTGCTATTACAGCTGGTAACGCCATCCTACATTAGGGCAATCCTCTGGTCCTCAGGTCGCCATGGTGAGTAAGCATCTTCACTTTGAGCCTAAAAACCCTAATGTTAGCAGCACTAGCTGACACTGTTAACAGTGGTAACAGAGCTAATAGTGATAGCATAGTCAAAAATGCTAAATGGGGTTTAGGTCTGTAGCGTCTGTAACTGTTTGCCGCATGTTCCGCATTTATCATTCTTCATTTTTTGATCATCATGCATATGGCATACATTTTGCAAGATTGTGTGTTTTTGTTAAATCCTGGAATTTCCAGCTCAGCTTCTACAATAAGTCTAAAATACACTGTAAACAAACCACGAACGTTCATATTGTTAAGTGCAAAAAAGTGCACGACTGAAACCCATTCAAACTTGGAATTTTTGACCCTACAGACATCAAAGCATAAAACATGCATTTTATTATTTCTGGGTGTCATTCTGGGCTTTTGCCTTGGAATAATTTTTGCTATTTTCCAAATGGTAATGTCATTTTTACCATTGGAAAAAATATATGCCATTTCCACTGGGTGCACTGTCACAGTCAATGCTGCTGCTAATCATTGACATATATCAGGCT
>NW_024617330.1:0-2060 GCF_008729295.1 Plectropomus leopardus | reverse complement strand
TGTTTGCCTTTTCCTCCGTGTTTTCGCAAAGAAATCAAAACAATTTGCTCAAATGGTTAAACAGCTTGTGACAGGCATCTGAATGCAGCACAAAGAAATGGATGTTGCTTCAGGTTTTAAAGGATTAAAAGAAAGGTGGAAAGAGTCCCACCTACTTGGGGAAGAACATATTTGACACTGCTAGTAGCAGTTCTGACAATGTCAGAAGTAATAGTTTTATTAGGTAATTTCTTAACATGCAAGATGGTGAAACTAATAATATGATAGGATCTCACACAGCAGGATATTGTCCCCTGCTCAGAGAAGAGACAAACACCATAATGTGTGCTTGTGTGTGTTCTCCAACAAGTGACATCCCAGTTTACTTTCACCTTGACAAAAGCAGCTGCCCTGCAACACATGACTGGAGCACACTTAAAGGAAAGTGGCTACTTAATATTGCAACAGTGCACTATTGTTTTCTTTGCCCCGGCTGGCCGCTAATGGAAAACAAAGCTTCACTTTGATTTTGCTGCTCTGGGTTGTGATGTAAAGCATTACACTGTTCTCCAATATTCAATGTGCCGAGGAGAAAATAGATTCTATGAAGTGATTTTTAGAAGGGCATTGTCACTTTGCCTTGACTGTGCAATCATCAACCCTCAAATACACCATTAGGTGGTTAAACTTCATAGGCATGTTTTGACTGGAATTTAACCTGTTTGTGTTATGGGGCTCCACACTACTATGTACGTATGTGTGTCCTTAGCATATCTTACAGCATTCTGATTCCAGTAGCCTACCGTCAAATACCGCCACTTTGACAGTCCTTTCGGTGTATGATCCCAATGCCAAAGGCCACCTTTCATGTCTGCATGATACGTCCCTACGGTATCAGCTGAGAACGCAACTGGTCGCTATGTTCTTAGAGGTTGCCAACGGGCCGCAGCGGCAACCTGATATGCGCAAGGGCAGTGTCAGTTGAGAATGCATCCAGACAGAACCTGATTTTTTTGTCGTTTATTGCTGATCCCGTCGTATAATGCCTGTATCAAAGTACTGTAATTTAATGTATTACTTGTTATTTATTGTATTACCTTTGGTGAGGTATTTTTATGAGCGCATTTGGGTTTCCAACCTCTCTGGCACCTGTTTTTCAGTATTCCTTTCTGCCTGTTTTCTGTTACTGTTTTAATGGTTCAAATAAAAAATAATACTAAAAAAAAGAAAAACCTGACAAATCTGCATGATACGCCACTGGATGCACAAAGGTCTCCATACTATGGGGCGAAAGGGGCGGTGGGGGGATCCAACAAAACCCTGGACATTTATGCAGGAGGCTCGTGTTTGCTTCAGTCTGAATGTGATGGGGTTTTTTTTTAACACTTTCCATTGTGCCTCCTTCCCCTAATCCTTACCATCCGTGGCTGCATGTTTGTTTGTTGACGTCCCAGTGTTGGTTGCCATGTGCTTTAGTTGTCTTATCATAACTACATACAGCATAATCCCTCCATGTACTTTTACTGACATCATGGCACCATCACAGAACTTGTCATCATTTTGCACTCTGCACAGTAGTGATTACTGAAGAGGTGAAGTTCACTACCAACACCCATCCGACCAATCACTAGCAGGACCATTGAATGCGAGCTCATGGATTTGCGCAGACAGCTGTCTATAATGGCATCAAATGCCCTTTTATAAGCCTTTGAAACCTGAGCAAATTGGCTTTTTTCAAAAAAGCGCTTTCAAAAACATGGGGAGAAGGCTACAAGACATGGCCCAAAATTGAGGAAAAAAAATGTAAAAAGCACCAAGAAAAAGAGCAAAAAAACCCCCCCCCAAAAAAAACCCACCAAATCAAACAAGAAAAGAAAGTCTAAAGAACTAAAAAGTGCTGGAAATAAAAAGTATATTTTCACATATTTATTTTATAAAATTTCTTTTTTTAGAACATACTTTTATATATAAAATCATATGATAAGGGGCTTGCCTTTCCATGATGGCTCCATAACATGCCTGCATGGCCTTTGATGGAAATAATGACGGCTAGTGTGGTGGCTGCAATAGAAATAAAGCTG
>NW_024617329.1:0-1942 GCF_008729295.1 Plectropomus leopardus | reverse complement strand
TGGCGTGTCTCAGCACGCTATTTTAAGCTGTTTTGAGGTGTTTTCAGCTGTTTTTGGGACATGTCATTTTTTGACATTTTTGCCATACTATAGCCTTGCTGTTTTGGTCATTTTTTAAACGTGCCTTAATATGTTGTTTTAGGCCATTTTTGCATGTTTTAATGCTATGGCGTGTCTTAGCACGGTATTTGATGCTGTTTTGGGGTGTTTTCAGCTGTTTTTGGGACATGTCATTTCTTGACATTTTTGCCATACTATAGCCTTGCTGTTTTCATCATTTTTTCGACGTGCCATATTATGTTGTTTTAGGCCATATTTGCACGTTTTAATACTAAGGTGTGTCTCAGCACACTATTTTAAGCTGTTTTGAGGTGTTTTCAGCTGTTTTTGGGACATGTCATTTTTTGACATTTTTGCCACACTATAGCCTTGCTTTTTTGGTCATTTTTTAAACGTGCCTTAATATGTTGTTTTAGGCCGTTTTTGCACGTTTTAATGCTCTGGCGTGTCTCAGCACGCTAATTTAAGCTGTTTTGAGGTGTTTTCAGCTGTTTTTGGGACATGTCATTTTTTGACATTTTTGCCATACTATAGCCTTGCTTTTTTGGTCATTTTTTTCGACGTGCCATATTATGATCATTTACGCCGTTTTTGCACGTTTTAATGCTATGGCGTGTCTAAGCATGCAATTTTAAGCTGTTTTTAGGTGTTTCAGCTGTTTTTGGGACATGTAATTTTATGACATTTTTGCCATACTATAGCCTTGCTTTTTTGGTCATTTTTTCGATGTGCCATACTATGATGTTTTTGGCCATATTTGCAGGTTTTAATGCTATGGCGTTTCTCAGCACACTATTTCATGTTGTTTTTAGGTGTTTTCAGCTGCTTTTGGGACATATTAAATTTTTACATTTTTGCCATTCTACAGCATTGCTGCACTGCAACACTACAACATTTTTCGTCTCCTCCCCTCTCTCACCCTGCATTCTACTTCTGTCCTTGTTCACAGCCTCATCACCTCCCGTATGGATTACTGTGACTCCCTCCTTGTCGTCTCCCTCACAAATCCCTGCATAAGCTTCAACTGGTCCAGAATTCAGCCGCTCACATCATTACCAAAACCCCTTCATTTCACCACATCACCCCCATCCCACAGCAACTCCACTGGCTCCCGGTTGAATTCAGAATAGAACTCAAAATCCTCCTGTATGCATTCAAGGCCATCCACAACCTCGCCCCTCCTTACCTGTCAGATCTCCGCCACATCGCAATCTCCTCCCGCTCCCTCAGGTCCTCCTCCTACTTCCACCTTTGACCCCTGCCTGTCTCAGCACCAGAGACGGGCAACGGGGAGACGGGGAGACGGGGAGCAGAGCTTTCAGCCACTCTGCTCCGAAACTCTGGAATTCAGTCCCACCAGACATATGAACATTGACTCTCTTCCTCTCTTCAAATCCAGGAAAAAAACTCAACGGTTCAAGATTGCTTACTCTGTGTAATTGCATTGTTCCATTTCATGCTGTGTGTAACTTTGATCTGTTGTTTCACTGTAATTGTTTTATCTCTGTAAAGTGTCCTTGACTGCTGAGAAAGGCCGAATTAATAAAATGTATTACGATTATGATTTTGGTCATTTTTTCAACATATTATATAATGGTGTATTGGGAAGTTTTAACACTTTTTATTGCTGTGGCGTGTCTAAACGTCTCTAAACAAATTTTTTACAATACTATAGCCTTGCTGTTTTGGTCATTTTGTGGACATGTGAAATTATGGTAGTTTGGGTCATATTTGCAGGTTTTAATGCTATGGTGTGTCTCAGCATGCAATTTTAAGCTGTTTTGAGGTGTTTTCAGCTGTTTTTGGGACGTGTCATTTTTTGACATTTTTGCCATACTATAGCCTTGCTTTTTTGGTCATTTTTTCGACGTGCCATATTATG
>NW_024617328.1:0-1207 GCF_008729295.1 Plectropomus leopardus | reverse complement strand
AACCAATCAAAGGAGTTTTTTGACTCACCCCTGTCCGATCTTCTCAAAGCGTGTGTATTTCTTCTTGGGGTCTCCCACACTAACAATCGTCCCTGAGTCAAATAAGAGATAGAACAAGAAGCAAAAACTCACTTATTGATGGATCAAAAACAGCATATATGGATCTGCAAGAGAGCAAGAAAAATAAAAACCCGGCCCTGTAACTGTATTTATATTTTCTTTTGACTGTACGACTGAATGTGAATGGATAGAACAACCAGGTGTCTTTCTATCCATTTACATTCTACTCTATGTTCATCACACTCAGGTCAATGCAGCATGCTGACTGGGAGAAAAAGGAGAGAGAAGAGAGGAGGAACAACAAAGAGGAAAGATGATGGAGAGAAGGAACGAGGGGTGAGAAAATCTAAACAGAGCAGAAACTAAATGGAGATATGGAGATGTAAAGAATATACATAAACATTTAAAAACAGTCAATTCAGGATGAAAAATATGATAACAAAGAAGAAAAAAAGACAGACAGCTGGAACTAAACCAAGAAAAGAGTAAACAAAGCAACCAAAAAATTAAAAAAGAAAGAGAGAAAGAAAGAAAGAAGCTGAAGCAGCTCTGTCTGCAGTTTAATCATCACCACAGCAGGAAAATGATCAGAGGAAAAAACTTGGAGTCATTCTGTAACTGCAGGAGACTGGATGATGGAAAGAGAGAGAAGTAGACCAATCAGACGTGAGGATTGGACAGTTGGGGGCAGGGACAGTGGATATCAGGTCTGTCGATCAGAGAGACAGACGGACAGACAGGCAGTATCCTGGTCTTACCAGCAGAGGGAGATCTGAGCACGTCTGGACGGGCGTGGGGCATGATTTAAAAAATATACAAATACACAACAACTCAGTTCAGTATGTGGGAGAAGTTGATTAAAATAGGTGCTTTTATTTTGAAGGGTTAGGACATGATTTTGAAACAGTGCTTTTAAAAAATACCATTTAATTATCAGGAATTAAAGATTGATCAATTTAAGTTCAGTGTACAGGATTTTGCGATGGATTTTAAAGATAAAAGTTTCTATCAGCAGGTCAAAATGGGCACTGATTTATTTATGAACAAAAACCATAATACTTTTTTTTCCCTCTGAAATAAGTCCTTGTTTGTTTTGCCAAGCTGATATTTTTAATTAGCTTAATTTTAATGGGACATTACACAAAAC
>NW_024617327.1:0-2318 GCF_008729295.1 Plectropomus leopardus | reverse complement strand
ATTTAGCACTTGTAAAGCTTTAGCACAAAGTGCTTTCCAGATAAAAAGGTTTACAGAATTAACTCTCAACTCAGACTGATCGAGGTGCACATGTAAAATAAAATAAAAAAGATCATAAACAAATAAGTAAAATATGGAAAAAACAAGCACATTTACAGCAGCTTTTTAGTAAAAAGAAATAAAATGCAAATATAGGAGATGATTTCAGATTAGGCAGATAGAAAATCAAGAATCAGACTTCATAATTAAAGTTTTAGGGTGTGTTTGGTGTCGTTAGATAAACAGCCTCATAAACTTTGTGCATTTCAGGCATCATTGTGTTAAAAAATCACAGTTGCAGCCCTCAAAGTAACAGAAACGTGCGTTTGTTAGTTCAGATGATATCTTCGTTTGGTTAAGGAACAGTTCCAACTTTGCAAACAAACAGTTTGCCTGCAGGCCGTTTTCACAGACCACATTCAGAGCTGGAAAAGCAGACTTAAATCTAAAACATTAGCGGGGCTTCGTTCACTCAAAGGAAGCTGCGACAGCGCGTCGGCGAGCCAACGTGCTCAGTGCCAGGAACGTGAAAGTGAAGCAGCGAAATGGAATCCAGCCATCGTCCATTAGATTATTTACGGCCGGGCTCCTGCGACTGTGACAAAACGTCTTCTGAGAAAAAGGCCAATGGCACAGCACACTGAATATTTTTCACACCAGCTGCATAAAAATCCTCCATCAGGAATTCAAAAACGTCTTCAAACAGCAGCAAGTTTAATGAAAAACCTTTAAAATTTAATTATTTTAACAAAATCTGATGCTGAGCTCTGAGAATCCATCACGGAGAAACATTAGATCTAAAAATGATGCTTATTTAGGACTATTATCAGCTAACAATATATTAATTACACACACACATTAAAAGAAAAAGGCCAGGGGAAAAACTATTTAATAATCCTTATTACATATGTAAAATTATTTTACAAAATAATTTTAATTTCAAGCACTTTTTCCTGGTCATTTCTTGTTGTTGTTTATTTTCTTTTTTAAAAACAGAATTTCCAGATAAATTTCTTGTACTTTTACTAACTTCTTGCTAATTTTTAGTAATTTCTTCTTTAGTTGCTCATCGCCTTCTTCCGATGTCTTCATCGATGTATCAGCTACGTTATAATAATTACAGACACTGCTTACAAATGCTTATCTCAATTACATCTTGCATGGTTCGTGGGGTTAAAATGTTGTGGTGGCGGCCCACAGAAAAATAAGCAAACAAACATCTTTGATATTAAGTACCAATATTTTTAGCACATATGGTTGTTGTCCGAATTATTCGTCGTGTGTCATACTACGTACAAACTCTCGTGTTGTTAGACGGAAACGTGAATGTCAAATGTGACAAACTAACTATATATATCAGAAAAAATTTTTGGATTTTTTGTTATACTCTCAGCTGTAAAGCATAAAAACGTATGTGTGTTGGTGAAACAGATCAAGGAACATCTCGAATAGCATCTAGTGTTTAACCCTTTAACAGTCACACTAAGAAATACCTTTGCAAATAACTTTCTCCTAATCTAATGCACTGTAAAAAGTGCAAAAATAAGTGCATTTTAGAAATCTGAAAACAGTAATGTAATACAATAAACATATTAAAACAATTAATAAAAATAAAAAAGATGCAAATAAAAATTAATCTGCATAGAATTTATGGTTAGAAAAATGCCAGTGTTATATAATAAAAATCTGAAAACAAAATTAATGTAATAAGATAAATAAACAAAATAAATAGAAAAAATCAACATATAAAACAAAAAATCTGTTTAAAATGTATGGTAGTCAATTTAATATATTAAAAATATTAAAATTGAACACAATTACAGTATAATACAAATACTAAAATGCATTTTATAAAAACATCAGTTTAAAATTAAATCGGCTTTTGCCAAGTTTTTGGTGAAGGAATTTGATCGCAAAAATGTCTTCTGTGCGGTTACAGTGCCCGTTAGGGGGTTAAGTATTTAAGTATTTAAGGAAAAAAACATTTTTTTCTTTATTCCCGACATTAAATTGACATTTGCAGCTAACAGAGAGCAGAGATGCAGAGAACAGGTAGAAGCAGCAGAACGAACTCTACGAGCAGAAAAACAGAACAGCAGCTCAGGTGTCACACGCAGCTGTAACAGTCGAGGAAAGTTTGGAAAGGTGCGCCACTAAACAAACATTTGCATCAATATTGACTTTTGTGAGAGCGTGCGTAACAGCTTTACTCTGCAGACATTACAGCTGCCTTTATGGGACAGAGACAGCTGAGAGACGGCAGGAAATTCAAAAAGACA
>NW_024617326.1:0-4391 GCF_008729295.1 Plectropomus leopardus | reverse complement strand
AAGTGACATAGGATATATATATATATATATATATATATATATCCATAATGTGTGTATGTACTGTACACTAAAGCTAATTTACTGACATAGTGAATCTCTTATATATTTAAATTCACTCAGCAGTTTCAAGTAGTAATTAGTCTTTTACCTATTAAAATATGCAATAAATAGGTCTGAAGTGCTCATCTAATGGTATTTCCTTAGACATAACATTTTTTAACTGCCCATGTCTAGGCCCTAATTAGAATAGATATTGGGGGGAGGGTTCTCTTCGATAGTCAAATATGCTCAAAATGTCCCCCAATATTTTTATATACAATTCTAAATTAAGTTTTATATACTATTAGAAATATATTTTGCTTGAAAATAGGAGTACAAAACAACACTGATTTCATTATAAAGCTAAGAATCTGTCATTACGAAATGACTGTCACGGAGCCCTGGTATTAAGAAAACGGCTTACAAAGTTTGCAGTACGCTGGCTGCAAAGATATGTCACAGCGCCCGTCTGCCTTCTCAACTGGGAATGCATCCTGTACTCCAGAGGCTGTCCCAGACTGAAGAATACATTGAAAAGCTTGGCAACAATTTTATTTGTTCGCTAGCAAAGTAAAGAAACCAAGCATACCCAACAACATGGTGCGGGCCGATGAGAGAATATTGAAGTGCAGGTCTGTTTGGTAGAATTTGGCATGCACAGTTAGCAATGGATTTTAGACTCCAATACTGACAACTTGGATTATTATTTCATGAAAACTTATTTTCATTCTTTTGATAGGTGGACCCTGTTTTGGACTAAAGGAATATAAATGATTAATAATATTCTGACATTACGCATACAATTACACATACAATTGCTCCAAAAGTAGGGAGTCAGCAACTTTTCTTGACAATAGATTATGTTTGGTGCTTCTGGTTTCCATGAATTTAACTGAGTGATTGAATTGTAGAAGAAGGTAGAAGGTAGATTTATTAGTCATTTTTTAAACAAAGTTGAAAAAAATTAATTACTTTTGTCCTTGATCCTGCTACATCTTTGGAGTTGAAGGATGAGTTGACCAAAATCAGCAGCTGCTATGAAGATTCCATCCAGTTCCTTGGGCATGTTGCTGCTGATGGCATCATTCATTTCCTGCAGTGCATGTTTTGAATTTGCATCAGTCTTGTGTCTTGTCAGCTCTGAACAAGGTCTGCCCATCCAGTGCAACAGCTTGATCCAGAATGCCAGGGTAAATGCCCATGTCTCTGTGCACAGCAGTCTCTGATTTTCTGTTGCCTCTATCACATCTCATCCACTTTATTCTTCTGCTAGCAGACATTAGCCAGAAGAAGGCTTGGTAGAGGAGCAGCTCTCAGTCCAAGTCGGGTCAGTCTCGCCCTGATGCCGGCTCTCCTCCTCTCTGGTCTGACTGGCCACTCAGCGCATGTCGTTTGTGGGGATTTGCTGCATTCAGTCCAAACTCCAGACAACTTTTCCTGATGTTGATAAGTGCTTCTCTATTGTAGAATAGTCATGCTTCAGCAGAAGGGGTCACGGCATATTGTGGAGAATCTAACTGAGCTAATGATGTGCAGCATGGTTCATAAAGACAAAAGTTTACCATGACACATTAATATTTTGATGTGTAATGCTAAGCCACTTAAACAACCCTCATATTTTGAAAATGAAGACTTTGTCTATTTGAAATCAGACAAAACGCCACTGTCCCAGACCCTGCCTTGTTACTGGTAACCTTTTATCTGTAATTTCAAGACACAGCGGGATGGAGAGTAGTATTGAATGGGACCTGTGTGGTTGGCAAGAGTTTGCAGATTGCCATCATGCTGTGGGTAGGTCAAATCAATGATAGACACTGACCTTTCTCTATTTCATAACTTTTAAATTTATTGGGTCAAAAGGTGAAACAATAAAATGTAATATAAGTGTAACAAAGTAGTATGTCAGTAGTATGTCACAAAATATACGCCATAAAAATGTTAAAAAAAGAAAAATCTAAATATAGTATCTAAAAATTACTGGTATAATATTTCATTAAATTTCATTAAACAGTGATTAAAAACAAAACAAATGATTATAATATGTCACAAAAAAGCTGTCATGGACAGTTTTTCTGATATTGTATGTCACAAAGTAAGTGCTGGTAATGTGTCATAAAAACTTTAAAAATTTTAAACTTTATTTTAAAAAATCATTAAAATGTCAAAGTTGATTATGTCATAAAATATCCTAAAACTATCATAAGATAGTATGTAAGTAAAAAAAATTAGATTGCTGTCTAGAATGTCATCTTTAAAATCCTGAAAAATTTCATAGTATATCATGTCATAAAACATCATTAAAAATCTCATAGTATAGTATATAGCAAAATAAGTCATAGCATATATGATTGTTTTGTATGTCATATAGAAATCATAAAAAATGTTGTAGTATCGTGTGTGATAAAAACTACAAATCTTTTTACACATTTAACAATCTTAATTTCTCTTCTTCTCTCCACAAGCTCTAAAATTATTTCTGAACATCCTGTCACATCTAAAAAATCTCACTGACCCTTACTTTAGTCCATAGCTCTGCTGTCAACTAGCTGAAAATAAAAAGAACATGGTTGAAACAGTGGGGAACTTGTACAACTTTAAGAGCACTGTAATGCAGAAGCTGTTTTTCATGTTTTTTTTTTGAAGGCTCCTGCCAGGTGATGGGAAAGAGCAGGGCTTGAAAATGCTGAATCTAGTAGCTATGCTGTACCTGGCTGTGCTGCGGGATGGCAACGCCCTCATCAACTTCAGGGAGAAGTTGATGAGGGCTCTCACCCTGGTGCCTGTGGCTGCCTTCATCACACCCCACATACCAAGGTAATACATCTGCACACACGAGTTTGATTTTTAGCTCTGCACTGCCATATGTTTGTCAAATAGTCAACTTTTCTATTTGTCCAGGTCATCCTCTCGCCTCCCCTTTTCTGTCTTTTTCATCCATGAGCTGCAGGAAATGCCCATCAGCTTCATAGAGGGTGGGCCCCTCTATCTGTCAGTCATCTCGCAAAGCATCCTGGAC
Source organism: Plectropomus leopardus (assembly GCF_008729295.1). NCBI lineage: Eukaryota > Metazoa > Chordata > Actinopteri > Perciformes > Serranidae > Plectropomus > Plectropomus leopardus. The sequence continues at coordinate 1,336 of NW_024617326.1, read as the reverse complement.
CACTTCCTGTATGGCTCCCTGGTTTACCCACTTATAGCCCTGCTGGTCTGTCCTTGCTGGCTACTTTTCTAGAACATCCTCATCTGGAAGTTAAGGCCAAGTCGTACAGGACTACTGAAGGCTTTCATAGGGAGAAAACACCTACTGTATTCTCAACTGTTTGTTTCACAGGAGGGGAGCTAAAAAAAAAAAAAAAGAGAAATAGCTATAGCTGACATGGAAAGAATGCAGTAATTCCTTTTCTTGGACATTTTGCTGGTAATTCACTCTTAAAACGTGAGAAAAATCAAGCTTTATTGCTAAACGAAGCAGAATGTCATCTCACTCAAAAAAAAAGGTAAAAGTAAGAAGAGCATATCTTTTCACAAGTACATATACATGATGTGGTTTGGTTCCTTCTGGTAATATAATTTATTTTAAGGATTTTTTTGTGTGTGTGATTTTCTGTGGAACAAAGAGAATATGCAGCATGTGAAAAAAAAATTAACAAAAACCGCAGTATGGTATGGCTAAAAATCTCAATTTTTAACATCTCCGAAGAATGACTGAAAACCAGCATAATTTGACATGTCGAAAATATGTATGAAAATCCAAGATTATAGTAAGGCAAAAAAGTCAAACTTTGACATGTCCTAAAAACTGTTAAAAACAGCTGGAAACAGCTTAGAATAGCCTGGCAAGACACGCCATTGCAAAGAACGTTGCAAAAAGAGGCAAAATTAGCATAATTTGGCATGTCGAAAATATGACCAAAAATCCAAGACTATAGTAAGGCAAGAAAGTTGCAAAAAGAGCCAAAATCAGTAGAACGTCACACGTCGAAAATACGACTAAAAATCCAAGACTATAGTTAAGCAAAGATGTCAAAATTTGACATGTATCAAAAACTGTTGAAAACAGCTGGAAACAACTTAAAATAGCCTGCCAAGAAACGCCATAGCAAAGAAAATTGCAAAAAGAGCCAAAATCACCATAATTTGGCACATCAAAAAAATGAAAATAAATCCAAGACTATAGTAAGGCAAAAATGTGAAAATATGTCATGTCCCAAAAACTGTTAAAAACAGCTGGAAACAGCTTAGAATAGCCTGCCAAGACACGCCATAGCAAAGAAAGTTGCAAAAAGAGCCAAAAACAGCATAATTTAACATGTCGAAAATATGAAAAAAATCCAAGACTATAGTAAGGCAAAAATGTCAAAATTTGACTCATCCCAAAAACTGTTGAAAACAGCTGGAGAAAGCTTACAATATCTTGCCAAGACACGCCATAGCAAAGACAGTTTTAAAAAGAGCCAAAAAAAGCATAATTTGGCATGTCGAAAATATGACCAAAA
>NW_024617325.1:0-1815 GCF_008729295.1 Plectropomus leopardus | reverse complement strand
TTTTGGTGGTTTTGGCCATTTTTGCAACGTTCTATGCTATGGCGTCTCTACACACACTATTTTATGCTGTTTTGAGGTGTTTTCAGCTGTTTTTGGGACATGTCATTTTTGACATTTTTTGCCATACTATAGCCTTGCCTTTTTGGTCATTTTTTCAACATGCATTATTTTGGTGGTTTTGGCCATTTTTGCAACAATCTATGCTATGGTGTCTCTAGGCACACTATTTTATGCTGTTCTGAGGTGTTTTCAGCTGTTTTTGGGACATGTCAGTTTTGACATTTTTTGACATACTATAGCCTTGCCTTTTTGGTCATTTTTTCAACATGCATTATTTTTGTGTTTTTGACCGTTTTTGCAACATTCTATGCTATGGCGTCTCCAGGTACACTATTTTATGCTGTTTTGAGATGTTTTGAGCTGTTTTTGGGACATGTCATTTTTGACATTTTTTGCCATACTATAGCCTTGCCTTTTAGGTAATTTTTTCAACATGCATTATTTTGGTGTTTTTGACCGTTTTTGCAACATTCTATGCTATGGCGTCTCTAGGCACACTTTTTTATGCTGTTCTGAGATGTTTTCAGCTGTTTTTGGGACATGTTTTTGGCCATTTCTGCTATGGTGTGTTTTAGGTTCTTCATTGAGCGTTTATCCTTTTCTGGAGCACAAGTTCTTTGTGTTTTAGTTGAACTGATACACTGAGCTCCTTTTCCTTCTCTTTCTCCCTCCATCTGATGGACACTCATGTCTGTTTACTGCATTACGCTGACTGCATGACTCTAACCTTTTGTCTCTTTGGACCATTCTTGCTTCCTTGTCTCCTAGTTTTCCAGTATCCTGGCAACAACCTTGGCTGCGCTTGATCGTGGTGATAACTGTGGTGATGCTGTGATGTTGCCCTTGGTCGTGCTCGTGCTGTCGCTGCACTGATACTGTACCCCCCGCTTACCCTGACTGTGGCCTTGGATTTGCCACTGCTGTGGTCCTGCCTGATGCAATGTCTGTGTTGTGGGTCCTAGCTGCGCCGATGCAGTAATCGGGCTTGATGCAACCCTCAACTGCCTTTATTATGAGCCACGTCTCCACTATCAATATACGCATGGAACTCTTATCAACACACATAATATTATCATAGAGTGTATTTAATAATTTTAGACCTATCATTATAGTAATATGACATGCATCTGTTTCCATCCCTCTCCCCCCTCCCTCTCTCCCTCTCCCTCTTTCTTTCCCTCTCTCTTTCTCTTTCCTTTTTGTCATGATTGGATTTCAACTGTTATTTACAATATCTATTGCTCTTCTGTCCGTCCTGGAAGAGAGACCCTCGTCATCCTCTGACGCTCTTCCTGAGCCACCCCCCCGTTACAGAGATTCCTCAGGTGATGTGAGGATCTAAGGGGAGAGGTATATCTTACGCTGTAAAGCCTTCTGAGGCAAACTGTGTTTTGTAAAACAGGCTTTATGAATAAAATTGACTTGACTTGACTTGACTTTTCAATGATTTTTTCAACATGCATTATTATGGGTTTTTTTGGACATTTTTGCAACATTCTATGCCTTTTTGTTCATTTTTTTAACATGCATTATTTTGGTGTTTTTGGCCATTTTTGCAACGTTCTGTGCTATGGTGTCTCTAGACACACTATTTTATGCTGTTCTGAGGTGTTTTCAGCTGTTTTTGGGACATGTCATTTTTGACATTTTTTGCCATACTATAGCCTTGCCTTTTCGGTCATTTTTTCAACATGCATTATTTTGGTGGTTTTGGCCATTTTTGCAACGTTCTATGCTATGGCGTCTCTACACACA
>NW_024617324.1:0-2809 GCF_008729295.1 Plectropomus leopardus | reverse complement strand
GTTGGAAATATGTAGCTGTATATGAGCTGCGTATAATCACTTTTCTTCTGCTGCTCTTGTTTTTGAGCAAATTGGTTTGAATTATTTCAAAAACACGGGGGAAAAGGCAATGAGAAAGTGGCAATAAATGGCATGCAAATGACGACAAATTAGTAGAATTAGTAAATTATTTCTAGGGAAAAATAGCTATGGAGAAAAAAATCCAGAGAACTATATTTTGAATTATTATAATTCGATTTTAAAGTAGATTTGTAATTTTAAGTACTGTTTTCTGGTAAGTTTTTTTTTTTTACATTTACTATTTTTTTTTCTTTTTCTTTTTTTGTTATTTTTTCGATTTATTTTTTCTTTTATTTCTCATTTCCTCCCTTCTGTTTTTAAAATAAAGCCAAATTGCTCAGGTTTCAAAGGGTTCAACTACCCAGCAATCATTTAAAAAACTAAAGTCATTAAAATCAGTTGCACATTTACCAGCTGCAACATTAAAGAGATGAGCACATTATGATCAAATATTCAATTACATATACCTCTTTTTTATTATCACTTTGAAACCTGGATCAACCTCAGTGTTCTTGTGCTTCTTTTCTCAAACCTCAAAAAATGTGTATGATTTCTTTTGAAAACAGGAAAAACACGAAGCAACTGGACAAGAAATGTCAAGCAAATAGCAAGACAATAGTAAAAGGTGACTTTTTTTAAAAAAAAAAACAACTTTTATTCATTTATTTAATCTATTATCAAGCAATTTCTTTTTTTAAGACAAGTCTTATTAAATACGATTTTTATTGCAGTACTTTAATTTTTACAGAGTATTTCCGCACTGCATTATCGCTACTTTTACCATAAAGTAAAATACCTGGTTACGTTACTTTCTGCAAAACTTAGCTTGTAAGAGGCTTAAATTCTACTATGACAAGCCCAGATTTTCACACGAATATACTACTATTACCACCGATAAAGTATTGTTTCACAAAATCACCTGCTGTAAAAATAAATGAACTTTACCCATTTTCTGTCCCAGGAATGTCATGTTGTGGTACGCTTTCTCCGCGGCGGCCAGGTGAGCCAGAGCGGCCAGCAGCGCGGCCCAGATGGCCCCGGCGCTCTTGCTGCTGTCCTTCTCCTTCTCCACGTAGTCCTTCGCCCGGTCGAAAGAAAACAAGCCGAGCTGAGTGAAGAAGCTCTCCAGGATGGCCCGCTCCCGGGGGACGGGCCGCAGCTCCTCCACCTCCGTCATCCTCCCGCGGGCTGCCGGCCGCTGCCGTCCGGGCGAGCTAACGGCGAGCTAACGGCTAAACGACAACCTCACATCAAGGCAAGAAAAGATCATTTTTCCAACCATTAAACGAACACTTTACTGACATAAATATATGTTAAGATAATTTTAAAAAGTGCGTATTTATGAAGATGCCCGTAAATGGCTTTAACATGTGCTAAAATGACTATAATTGGAAAATATGATGCCGGCATCAAGGTAAGTGACTAACACTTCGACGCCATATTGGCTACATTGCATATAAACAATACGGCAAGTCACGAGTACCAAAATAAACGCGTTTTTTTGTTATTATTATTTTACTGTAGTTTGACTTTTTCAAATACCTTCATGGCAAACTTATCAGTCATTTTTTTCCGACATGCTATTCTAGGAGTTTTTTTAAGACATTTTTAGACTTTTTAAAACATACTATAATATGACTTTTTTGCCATACCACAATGACTTTTTTATATGCTATACAATGACTTTTTTGCCATACTATTCTGACTTTTTTCAACCTACTATACTGTGACTTTTTCAAAATACTATTCTATGACTTTTATGCCATACTGTTCTTTTTCAACATGCTATGCTACTTTTTAGCATACTGTATTGTAATTTTTTTTTTTTTGTAACATATTCTACAACCTTTTTTGACATATTACACTATAAGGTTTTCTAGCATACTATACAGTGCCCAAAAATGACACTGGATTTTGTGTAGATTATTATTGCCTGGGGTGGCAGGGTGGCGTCATGGTTAGCACTGTTGCCTCACAGCCAGAGGGACCCTGGTTCAAAACCCAGGTGGAACAGGATTCAGGGGCCCCTCTGTGCAGAGTTCACATGTTCTTTGCATGTTGAATGGTGACTCTAAATTGCCCTTAGGTGTGACTGTAAGCATGTATGGTTGTCTGTCTATGTGTTGCCTTGCAATAGTCTGGCAACCTGTCCAGGGTGTACCTTGCCTTCCACCCAATGACAGCTGGGATTGGCTCCAACCCTTACAAGGACAAGCAGTTACAAAAAAATTATTGACTGTGAATAATGCATCAGATATTAGTTTTTCTTATATTTTTAGACACACTTAACACAGTACTCAATATTATGTTTGTTATTTTTAACAGGTATAGATACATGATAGTGTTTTGGGGGGAGCAGATTCAGTATGAGCTTGTATCTGACGCTTGGCTGTACCTATATTCTTATAGAATATACTTCCCAGCATACAAGACTTTGACTTTGTACTGTTTTTTTTCACAATACTATTCTATGACTTTTTGATATAGTTTTCTATGACTTTTTCGACTTTCTATATTAAAATATTAAAATTAAATTTAGAAGCAGCAGATAAGCAGATGATGACAGAGAAGCTCTTCTTAAGGACCTGCAATAAATGTTTTTAAAAAAGGAATGGCAGCCTTGGGTGTAACAAACATAAAAAAATTACATTATACAGATATATATATACATATATACATACAAAAAAGTCAAAAAATACATACAAAAAAGTCAAAAAATGACCTGTCCAAAAAATGTCTGAAAACAACA
>NW_024617323.1:0-1232 GCF_008729295.1 Plectropomus leopardus | reverse complement strand
GGTGGCTGGGCTCTCCCTTAGAGATAGGGTGAGATGCTCGGCCATCCGGGAGGAGCTTTGAGTAGAGCAGCCGCTCCTCTGTGTTGAGAAGAGCCAGATGAGGTGCCTCGAGGTTCTAATTAGGATGCCTCCTGGACGCTGGAGAGACTATGTCTCCCAGCTGGCCTGGGAACACCTCGGGATCCCCCCGGCAGACAATGGATGGGTGGATGGATGATTTAACCTTTCACTCACATGCCAATAAAACTGTCCAATTCTGCTTCCTTCAACTAAGAACGACCTCAAGAATTAAACAAGTACTATCACACTCTGAAGTTATACACACTGTCATCTCCTCCAGGCTTGACTATTGTAACTCCCTCCCCTCTAGCATAAATCAAAAATAACTCCCCTGCCTCCAACCTGTCAAAAACGCAGCAGCTAGGCTTCACACTGATTTTAAATAGACAACATCACATCATCCCAATTCTGGCTTCCCTCGATTGGCTCTCCATTCATTTTAGAATTGATTTTTTAGAAAATATTTTACTGTTCACTTTTAAAGCTTGTCTGGGTCTGGCTCCAAGCTATTTTAGAAATGTTAACCCCATATGAGCCAGGCTGCAGCCTGAGATCCTCAAGTCAGTCCTAAGTTGAGGCTTAAAACTAAAGGTGACCATGCTTTTGCCATCAGGGCCCCTCGGCTTTGAAACGACCTCTCTGAGGAAATAAGGCTGGCAGAATCAGTGACTTTTTTTAAATCACTTCTTAAAACTAATTTTTATAGACTTGTCATTATGTGATGTTGTCCTTTAATTCTTCTTTTAAGTTGACTTTTAACACATCTTTTAATTTTATTGATTTATTTAAAATGTTTTATTTTGTCATTTAATTTTAGCCTCTAATTTATCATTTTACTTTTTTCTTATTCCGCCCTGATCCTGCTTATTATTGTTGTTTTTATTATTATTATTATCAATGTTCTGTGTCCACTGCATTTTTGTTACTGTGTCTATCTAATATGGCTCTGCCCTGACTTCCCCACTTTATTCTGCATTCACTCTTGTCTGCCCTTTATCAGCATTATTGACTAAACTGATTTATTAACTTTACAGCCTCAGCTTTGTGTTGTTTGCGAAAACACTTTTTAAACTATGTTTTTAAAGATGCTATATAAATGAAGTTATTATTGTTATTAATATTATAATTGTTATTTTCAAACACTTTTTCAACATGCTATGTAATGGTGTTTT
>NW_024617322.1:0-1308 GCF_008729295.1 Plectropomus leopardus | reverse complement strand
TCTCTGCTATGGCGTGTCTTGGCAGGCTATTCTAAGCAGTTTCCAGGTGTTTTCAGCTGTTTTGGAGACATGTCAAATTTTGACATTTTTGCCTTACTATAGTCTTGGATTTTTGGTCATTTTTTTGACATGCCAAATTATGGCGTTTTTTGCTCTTTTTGCAACTTTCTCTGCTATGGCGTGTGTTGGCAGGCTATTCTAAGCTGTTTCCAGGTGTTTTCAGCTTTTTTTCGAGACATGGCAAATTTTGACATTTTTGCCTTACTATAGTCTTGGATTTTCCGTCATTTTTTCGACATGCCAATTTACGCTGTTTTTCGCTCTTTTTGCAACTTTCTCTGCTATGGCGTATCTTAGCAGGCTATTCTCAGCTGTTTCCAACTGTTTTCAGGTGTTTTTGGAACATGTCAAATTTTGACATTTTTGCCTTACTATAGTCTTGGATTTTTGTTCATTTTTTTGACATGCCAAATTATGGCGTATTTGGCTCTTTTTGCAACTTTCTCTGCTATGGCGTGTCTTGGCAGGCTATTCTAAGTAGTTTCCAGGTGTTTTCAGCTGTTTTTGGGACATGTCAAATTTTGACATTTTTGCCTTACTATAGTCTTGGATTTTTGGTCATTTTTTTGACATGCCAAATGATGGTGTTTTTGGCTCTTTTTGCAACTTTCTCTGCTATGGCGTGTCTTAGCAGGCTATTCTAAGCAGTTTCCAGGTGTTTTCAGCTGTTTTTGAGACATGGCACATTTTGACATTTTTGCCTTACTATAGTCTTGGATTTTCTGTCATTTTTTCGACATGCCAATTTACGCTGTTTTTTGGTATTTTTCCAACATTCTCTGCTATGGCGTGTCTTAGCAGGCTATTCTAAGCAGTTTCCAGGCGTTTTCAGCTTTTTTTGGAACATGTCAAATTTTGACATTTTTGCCTTACTATAGTCTTGGATTTTTGGTCATTTTTTTGACATGCCAAATTATGGCGTTTTTTGCTCTTTTTGCAACTTTCTCTGCTATGGCGTATCTTAGCAGGCTATTCTAAGCAGTTTCCAGGTGTTTTCAGCTGTTTTGGAACATGTCAAATTTTGACATTTTTGTCTTACTATAGTCTTGGATTTTTGTTCATTTTTTTGACATGCCAAATTATGGCGTTTTTTGCTCTTTTTGCAACTTTCTCTGCTATGGCGTGTCTTGGCAGGCTATTCTAAGCGGTTTCCAGGTGTTTTCAGCATTTTTTGGGACATGTCGAATTTTGACATTTTTGTCTTACTATAGTCTTGGATTTTTGGTCATTTTTTTGACATGCCAAATT
>NW_024617321.1:0-2905 GCF_008729295.1 Plectropomus leopardus | reverse complement strand
ATACAGTTTAGACACTGATTGTGATATTGCAGAACACATTAAGGCATGTAAAATTGATTAATATATCATTTTGGCTAATAAATCAGATGAGCACATTATGGACAGTTACATCTCTTAAAAGCTCCACTGACGTATGAGTCAAACCGAAAATCAACTATGTTGTTGGTAGGGTCAATATTGTATTGATACATGGCACAAAAGCTGATGATACTATGTAACAGGAGGGACTTGAACTGCTGACTCAGGAAGGATTAGCCACATGCTTTACCCACTGAGCCATACCTCCAGTGGCTGTTGTAGACTGAGATATTCCATTTAGCTCAATACCAGCAATGACTTCTGTTGAAAACTCTACTGATATATGAGACAGACCGAAAATCAACTAAGTGTGATATATCCATCTGCTCTACTGTCATGTGCTGTTCTTCCTTCTTGTCTCTCAACCCAGCTAGATGTTGAAAGTGAGACTCGAACCATCATTTCCTGATATATTAATCCCTGGTGTTACGCACTGAGCCATGCCTGCCAACAGATCCCTATGGAGTGGATAGATAGTGGTGTGCGGGTGAAATGCTTTTCACGTCAATATTTATAATTTACTATTGGTATAATTATTAATGATATAACAATAGTTATTATTCATCTTTTACATTTACTAGAGACACCTGTCAAAGACAAATTTGCCTGGAACATATTGAAAATAGTAAAGCTTTATTTAAAAAACAACTACAAAAGAACAAAAAAGCATCATAGAAGAGTTCCTCTTATTACATGAGATGCTTGGGGTCGTATGCAGTCGGTGGCCAAGACAGCTCTCCTCGCTTGCAGCAGCTGAATACAGAAGCAGTATAATTAGTAATGCTCTATGGTCTTAACACATGATCACATTCAGCACAGTGCATTCAGCTTTTTTCTTTAAATTTTACCCTTGCATCGGATCATAGCGCCGGTCGTTTCCATCAGTTTTGGAGACACCGCAGTTTTCTATAAAATACAAAAAACGACATCAAAACTGTGACACATTACACATTTATATTTTTGAATTTTAACATTTAATTCACTCAGAGAGTCGTGCAAAGAGATTCACTTAAAGTACAGACTAAAAAGTAAGTTACTCACCTAGCATGTCCTCACTCGTCGCTGTCCTGCATGTCCTCCTCCTGCCGCATCAGCTGACTGTGATGAGGATCAGCTGCAGCGTCGCAAGGCCTCTCGTTAAAAATGCTCCCAGCGCCTCATCCACTGTGTCATTTTGACATCTTGGTCTTGCTTTCTGCTGAGCTCTGTCTTGCTACTCTGTTATTTTTTGGGTATGTTTCCATGTAAACAAACACACGTACTTCGACCCGTTTTCCCTCCGTGTGTTCAAATTTCCCAGAAGAACACGTGGACGTTGAGATTTTCATCCAATCGGGACACAGGAGGCGGGACAAAGCCTTCGCAGCCCTTGCTGATTGGCTCAGAGGACTGAAAACATGGGTTTCCCTGGCCAATCAATGCGCAGAAATTGAAGATGTAACCACGTTCAGTGCGTAGCGTCTGGATGTCTAAACAGGGCATATGTGATATCAGTAGAGATTCTCCACTTTATGTGACTTTATAAAGCACGTTGATAGGATTATTATGTCGTATTTAGCCATTTTTTGACAATGTAAAATTCTGACATTTTTCGACATACTATACTATAGCGTTTTCGTCAATTTTGTACATGCTAAAATACAATGTTTTTGGCATTTTTTTGACACTATACTATGTCTCTCTACAAGATACATGATGGTGCTTTCAGACATTTTTTTGACATGCTAAATTATGACGTTTATTGCCCTTTTCAACATTGCATGCTATGATGTGTCTCCACGAGCTATTTTATGTCGTTTTTAGCCATTTTTTGATATGTCAAGATTTGACGTTTTTCGACATACTACACTGGCGTTTTTCGGCAAGTTATTTGACATTAGAAGGAAGGAAGGTAGATTTATATGTCACTTTTTAAACAAAATTTAAAAAACGATATTACATTTGTCCTTGATCCTGCTACATCTTTGGAGTTAAATGATGAGTTGATTAAAATCAGAAGCTACTGACGATTCCATCTGGTTGCTGTTGGTGGTGTCATTTAATTCCTGCAGTGCATTTTTTTTTAAATTGCATCAGTCCTGTGTCCTTGTGGCTCCCAACAAGGTCTGCCCATCCAGTGCAACAGCTTAAACCAGGATGTTAGGGGTTAGCCATGTTTCTGTGAAGATTTGCACAGAGCAGTTGCTGATTTCCAGTTGCTCAGACATGCTTGACATGCTAAAATATAAATTTTTTGGCCTTTTTTTCAACATTGTACACTATATTTTGTCTCTAAAAGCTATATTATGTTGTTTTCAGATGTTTTTTTGACATGTAAAATGTTACTATATATACTATAGTGTATATAGTACATATATATGCATACTATAGTATGGCATTTTCGTTGGTTTTTTTCGACATGCTATTTTATGGTGGTTTTGGCTGTTTTTGGAACATCCTTAGTGATGGTGTATCTCTGCATGTTATTTTAAGCAGTTTAATGTGTTTTTCGTTTTTTTGGACATATAATATTTTGCCATTTTTGCCATACTATATAGCCTTGCATTTTTGGTGGATTTTTCAACATGCTATTTTACGTTTTGTTTGGGCATTTTTGGAAAATCCTTTCCTATGACGTGTCTCAACACTTTCTTTTGATAGGTTCATTGTGGTTTTCGGCAGTTTTTTGGACATGTCATATTTTGACATTTTTGCCTTACTAAAGCCTTGCATTTTTGGTGGATTTTTCACCATGCTTTTTTGACATGCCAAATTATTCTGTTAATGGCTCTTTTTGCAACTTTCTTTGCTATGGCGTGTCTTCACAGGCTATTCTACACTGTTTCCA
>NW_024617320.1:0-5633 GCF_008729295.1 Plectropomus leopardus | reverse complement strand
GTTTTTCCTGCAGGACGGGAGAAGACACAATCTATTGATAACTAATCTATTGTGCTGGGCATGTATGGTTAGAATGGTCTCAGGTGCAGGTGGGACCTGACACACACCTTGCAGGAATAGGCAGGAAAAGATAACAGGCGCAGGTGGTAATGGTTAAAAATTGAGCAGAGGTGGGCATGAGCGAGATTAGGACAACAGTCCGGTGTAGGGCTGTATAGTAAAGTTTGATTGAGATAAAGCGAGTCAGTGTCAGTGGAGGTTTTGCACAGCAGGTTGAAAAGTCAATAAAGATATCTAAATGTTACTAAATGTTCCTACAGATATATCATCCAGTCATTTACATATTTCTTTTTTCTTTTTCCACTCTCAGGATCCACGGATCTGTTGACTGCCTGTCAGAGCTCTCCTCCTCACGCCTCAGTCATCCTTTCAGCGGTGAGAGTTCTGCCTTCTTTCGATTGAGATAAATTTGAAATGTGCCGTTGCATTTATTATGCTGTGAGTGCTTGTGAAGTCATTCTTTTACAAGAATGTGTGTGGGAGAGCTTGACTCTTGTGATTGCCATGCAGGGACAATGCGTCGCAGTTTCAGCACATCATCGGCCATCGCCACCCCGAAGGAGACAAGCAGAAGAAGCCCTGCTACCAGGTATGGTTTCTTTTCTCTCTCTTTCTGCAGAGCAGTAACATTTCACCCTTCCAAAGCTTTTCAACTTCATCCTAAGCAGCGGCAGAATCAATACTGATAAGTAGCAGTGGTATTAGTCAGCAAAGGTTCCTTTTTTAAATGGCCAATGCATGATCATGGTTAGAATGAGAAAGAACAGGGAACTGAAGATCAATCTCTCAAACATCAAGCTGCCATCAATCTCCCACTTACTTGTGTGATATCCTTTCACACTGCATACTTTTTCTCATAAATCTCTCTTTTGCTCTATTTTTTTCCCCTGTGCTTCAACAATTCATCTTAAAAACCAAAAAGAAGTCGCTCCAATCCTCACCGTCGGCGCTGGAGCACTCTCAGCGGAGTTTCCGGGAGCACGGCAGGATCCAACCCCTCAACTGGCTCTGATGGACAGGTCAGCCTCCACGTGGGCATGCAGGTGCTGCTCAGCAGTGCCAACGAGATGGCGTTTATCCGTTACTTGGGCACAGCAGACTTTGCCCCAGGCCTTTGGCTGGGTCTGGAGCTCCGAAGCCCAAAGGGCAAGAATGACGGCTCTGTAGGCGGCCGCCGTTACTTCACCTGTCGATCTGGCCATGGCGTACTGGTCCGTCCCAGCCGTGTCACCTACCGCGGCATCAACGGGTCACGCTTGGTGAATGAAAACAGCTAAGGACTGTTTGAGCTGGGTTGGGGTGGATTGGGAAGAAAATTTGTGATGTTACGACTTTCTGTTTCTGATCTATTCAAAGCAAAAGTTTTAGGTTTTCTTGTTCTTTTTTGCATTGCGCAGTATTTCTCATTCATATAGTTAGTCCTCTAGACTCTTCCAGAGGTTACAGTAATAAAACCACGTATTAATAGTTCAAATTTAAACTACTAGATTTACTTTTAGGAAAAATATAGGAGGCAAAGACAGCACTTTATGAAATAAACTTTTAATTCTTATTAGAATTTGTCTCGGCAGGATACAGGGAGGGAAAAAAGTCTTAAGACATAAAACACTGCACTACTTTTAATCTAATTGCACTGAGAAACTATATCAATCAATACGATAGATCAGAATAAGATAAAATGGATGGTATGGATGTGCACACATGAAAAACTATTTCTAATACCAAAAGCTAATTTTGATCACATCAAGAAAAGATTTTTATCAGATAATTTAGGTGGTTATGTAGCCTACTCTCTTAACCAAAAGTGTGCATGTGTTGGTGATAATGTGCGCGTCTGCGTGTGCATGTGTGTATTAATTAAGAGCACTTTGAAATAAGAGAGAGATTGATCGTTTCAGGGTCGTCATACGGCTCACAGATAAATGATGGAAGTTGAGTCTAAACTGGATTTTCACTTTATGAATCAGCGTGAATTAAAAACGATTTAATTAAGCAGAGACCTCTGTGAACCTCCATCAGAATACAACTGCATCAACAGAAGTAGTTTCCTCCTCTTACGTCCATCAGTCTCCGCCACAGAGTGTCCATTAACCCTACACAGATGAATAATGGTTATATTGTGCTTTGGACAGCAAAAAAATGACCTATTGCTCATTTGGCTATGATTCTGTTACCGTAAGCAGCAGATTGTTAATGTCGTTTAGGCAGTGATGTCAGTTAGGAATAACTCCTATTCCAAAAAAATTAGAACGCTGTATAAAACGTAAATAGAAACAGAATTCAATGATTGGCAAATCTGTTTTGGCCTATATTTAATCAAAGAAAGTATAATGACAAGATCTTAAATATTCAAACTGATGAACTGATTTATTTTTTTTGTAAATATACAGTCATTCTTACAGAGCCCCTAAAGGGACATGGGGAGAAAAAGAAAGACAGGAAAAAAAAAAAAAACCTGGAAGGGAAAGAAAACCCCATTTGGTTTGTAGTTACCATGACAACGGATCACATGCACAACAGAAAGTATCACATGCGCACCAGAAACGTATTACGTGCGCTGATACTGTTTCTGGTGCGCACCTAATACTTAATGGTGCGCACATTATCTGTTGTCATGGTAACCACAAACCAAATGTTATTTTTTTCCCCTACATATTTTTTTTTTCTGTCTGTTTTTTCTCCCCATGTTTAAACCAGCAACCCGTTCCAAAAATAAATTTTAAATGTGGACTCGTCAGACCCACAGCACACTTCGTATCAGTCCATCTCAGTGAAGTCGGCGATGTCTCCAGATGTTATTTAAATATTACTTTCACTTTGGAAAACTATTATTAATAAATACAGTTTGTTGCTGCATCTACAAATGCAAGTTGAGATGCACAAAGTGTTCCTGTGCCAATGTAGTGGTGTGTTGTATACAGTCTTGGCGGTTATTAAAGCAGTGCGACCTAAAGGATCAAAGGTCACAGGCATTGGTTTTCAACCTTGCCCCTAATGTGCAGAGATTTCTCCAGATTCTCTGAATATATTGATGATTTTATGGATTTTGGATGGTAAATTTATTAAATTCTTAGCAATGGTGGTTTAAGAAGCATTGGTTAAACTGTTGGACTACTTCCTCGGGCAGTTTTTCACAAAGTAAGGAGACCCCTTTTATACAAAATCCTAACCAGTCTTTTGTTGCCTTTGTCCTAAAGTTTTTTGGAACATGTTTCGAGCATCAAATTTAAAATGAGTGCATATTTACAAAAAAAACCCAAAAAACAAACAACAACAAGGTTTAACATTATATATCTTGTCTTTGTACTCTTTCCAACTCAATATAGGTCAAAACTCATTTGCAAACCAATGCATTCTGTTTTTATTTATGTTTTACACAGCATCCCAACAGTTTTTGTTACACTGACTATTAAATAACACATTAATGGTTCTGCTTATACATGTAATCCAGCTGGGAACACACATGAGGATTGAAAGCCAGAGTATAAACCTGATTTGTGTCTGGGGTTGAGGATTCAAACTTCTTTCCTTATCACTGAGCATCAGAGCTGTCAGAGCTGTCACAATAATGTCACATTTTCAGTTTTTACAACCTGAATTTGGAAATATCTGAATGTGACCCTGTAGTTTGAAATGGCAACTGTGATATGAGACCTGACAGCTTTTCAGTACAGTTTGGTATCATTACATTTTTTTAAGACCCGATTGCGGAGTGGTGGATGTGGCATAAAATGCATTTGACGCTTATTTAAGCAGCTTGACACAGAAAATATGCACTCATCCAGAAGTTTCAAGGATAGAGTTTGCTATTTGATTAAAGCCGTCTGGGCAACTCGGCAGAGAACAAGCTATCGATTTTGCATGTGGAAAACAGGTCCACTATTCAGCAAAACACTCATGTACCATCCAATTAAGGTGTGTAGGCTACAACAAGAGCCGTAGAATCTCCAATGGCCTCCTCTCATTGATCCGTCTGCCCCCTGTGATTGAAAAGCAGCGGTATTCAGAGCCCAAGGTTGTCTGAAATATCTGCCACAGATCCAACAAATGAAATGAGTGAGACTTTTTAAAAGAGCAGTCTCTCCAAATTCCTACTGAAACATTTGATCCACACTTTCTTTAGAAATAGCTTCTCATTTGCATTAAGGCGATCTCTGTGATCATTTCTGTGGCATTTGTTAGTGTTCCTCATTCAGATCTCATCTTTGGATAACTCACATTTTGGTGTATCCGCAGTCCCAGATGTATTACAGCATGAGTGATTTTTAAATTCCACTGATGGGTATGAAAGTGTTTTGGCGCTCTGTTCTTGTGGGTAATAGATTGTTTTCCCATAAAATTTCTGATATGTATTTGAAGTGTGAATGGGTGAGAAAGGGATTTGGTCTGATGCATTTACATGTTGTGAAAAATAACAGTTATTTGTAAAGAAAAATAAAAGATTCTATTCTAATTTGACTTCTTGTGTCCATGACTCTATTTCTTTTTTGGCTCTGTGCTGTTATCGAGTGTGGTTGTACTGAAGAAAAAGAGGTTTGCTTGACTTTCTTGGACTGTTCATAAAGTGCTGAGGAGTGTTTCCCTTAGGGAATGAAAATGAAAAGGCACAAGCACTTTGAAATGGTTACACGTCTGTTCACTTACCATCTGATTCCACTGGGGCTCATCTCAGCCAAAGCTGAAAAAGCCTGCTGCTGGAGTGGCATTGTTTGCTTACAGCCAGCCTGGGCACACAAATTCAAGTGTTAGTGTGGGTGACATATTCTATTATGCCATGATTGTAGAATAAATAGATGTTTGAGTTGCTGCTATAAATTTTTCTCTCCGCTTAGTGCTACGTATTTTCGTAGTCCAAGCAGGAGAATCAAAACCAAAGGAAAGGATCCAGGGAAGCAGTCTTCGTCCAAACTTCTGAACAAGAGACTGATTCCAAGATGAAAAAGTAATGTCCGGCATAAAATAAGTAACCAAGATGGAGCAGCACCGCGCCAATCACTAATCTCAAAAACACCAATGATCGCAAACTTAACACCATGAGCATCCTATGGAAAAACAAACAACCACACAAACAAACAAACTGACAAAAAAACCCCAATCTTTATTGTAGCACAACCTCATCCCTGAAAACAAAAGATAAGATACATGACAAACTTGTACATTATCACATTCTTTATTCTTATGTATCACTGTTTTTTCTGAGTTTAAAGTATTATCTCCCCTGTCTGATAAGAATCAGATGGTGAAGTTGAGCCAATACGTTACATCAGATAATATAGCTGAAGGACAGGGTGGAGACTTGAGAGCATTCTCCAAACTACATTTACTCAAACTTAAGTAAAGTTTGCCTGCACACTGTTGTACAAAAATTGTCCAATACTGGTTTGTCAAAAGAGGAACTGGAGAGAGACGGAGAAAAAAGCTGTACTGTGATGTGTCTCTACAAGCGAAAATATGTCAGTTTCAGTTGTTGCCATACTATAGCCTTGCCTTCTTGGTAATTTTTTCAACATGCATTATTATGGTGTTTTTGGCCTTTTCTTCAAAATTCTATGCTATGGCGTGACTTTACTAAC
>NW_024617319.1:0-1000 GCF_008729295.1 Plectropomus leopardus | reverse complement strand
GTGTCCCCTGTCCCGAGTGTCCCCTGTCCCGAGTGTCCCCTGTCCCGCGTGTCCCCTGTCCCGCGTGTGTTTTAGTGAAGGACGTGTTTTGGTGTTTTTCAGTCGGGCGGGGATCGATGACTCTAAGAAGTGGGGGATGATGTTTCTGAGCAACCAGCTGTTCAAGATCTACTTCAAGGTGAGCCGCTGGTCTCCGGGTCCGGACCGTAGAGACCGCGCCGTAGTTAGTGAAGGTCGCGTCCTCACGAGACGTTTCTGATCCATCAGATCAATAAGCTGCACCTGTGTAAGCCTCTGATCAGAGCCATCGACAGCTCCAACCTGAAGAACGACTACAGCCCCGCCCAGAAGGTCACCTACAAGTACTACGTGGGCCGCAAGGCCATGTTCGACAGCGACTTCAAACCAGGTCAGACTCAGTACTACAATACTACACCTGTACTGCTGTCAGACTGCTGTCAGACCACAACAATACCACAACAGTATTACAGCAGTACTTTAGTGAGCCAGTCAGGTCAGACCCAGTATAAATACTACAACTGTACTACAACAGTACAGTGTGGGCTGCAAGGCCATGTTGGAAAGCGACTTTAAGAATTGTACTGTAGTACTACTGCTGTAGTACTGCTCAGTCCCTCCGGGGTTTCCAGCAGACGATTGTAGTTGTTGTTGTTGTAGTTGTTGTTTTTGTTGTTTTGTTGTTGTTGTTGTTAGTCCAAAACTCGCTGATGTCATTTTTGATATTTTCAGGTGTTTTTTTTTCTTTCATGATAAAATTAAAAACAAACCTGTTTTTTGAGCTTTTAAAGGTACAGTAACATGATATGAAACAATGCTGTGATGATACCAGCTGAAGTAAAACAAATGTTAAAAAACGCAGTAACCCCGTTTGGTACATTTCACACACTTGTCTTCTTCCTGTTGTGATAACTGTGTGTGTGTTGATGCATGTGTCCTAAATGTAGTCCAGATTGTGTATTTGAGTGTAATCAGTGAATTT
>NW_024617318.1:0-1308 GCF_008729295.1 Plectropomus leopardus | reverse complement strand
TAACTAATAAAATTACGTACAATGATACAATAAAAGGAAAAAAAAGGCCTATTATAACGCGAGTGTGGTGAGAAAAGGGAGCTCGTGCAGGACATTATTCAATCATATGGGACTGAGTAGTTGATAAAAGGCCTTTTTTTAATATTTGCCTGTATTTCCTTATTTTCTTGTATTTTGCTGTGTTTGGGTGCTCTGAGCACTGCAGGCCGGTAAGGTCCGGTTGTAATTTTTTCTTTTTTAAATCGTTTTACAGAAGCAATATTATTTTTAAGCACTTTTTTCAGGTTATTATTTTCTTTTTTTGGATGGTTTTGTTTGTTTATTTTTATCGTTTTTTCTTTGTTTTCCCTTAATTTATTAGATATTTTTTGTGGCTAATTTTTGTTAATTTCTTCTTAAGTTGCTTATTGCCTTTTCCCATGTTTTTTTTTTAAGAAATCCAGGTAATTTGCTCAGGTCTCAAAGGGTTAACAATAGCTTTGTTCATGTTAAGAGTTTCAGTAAGTCAAGACGGTGAGCCGACATGCACAATATCAGGACCCGAAACTGAGGAAGTCACATGAAATTAAGACACATTAAACTTATTTCCTGCTGTAACAGATCAAAATGTCTTCCACTTCACCTCCAAATTATTTATGAATCCATTTCTGTCTAGAAAATGTCAGAAAATAGTTTCAAAACACAAAACGATCCAGTTAACGATGAGAAAAAACAGAGGGAAAATATCGTTTTTCAAAACTAAAAACTAAAATCAAAAATCCACCAACGATGTTTTTATTTTCATCGAACAATCGTATGCGCTCAAGTTACGACTGATTGATTATTGGATCGGTTATTTTTTTGCTTTTTTTTATTATAGTTACAACTCCAAAATATAATTTGATCATCGGACTTCTGAAGGTGAAGGTAAACACTGTAATCTGGAAATAAAACGTCCTTTTCTGTGGTCAGTAATCACAATGAAAGCATAAAGAGTCACATTTTTTACGTATTTTTCATTATTCTGTTGTTTTGTTCTACCTGATGTATTTAATTTAGATGATGTTTTTGACAGTTTGAAGGTTTGTTCGGAGATTCAATCTTTCCTACCTGGACCAGTTTCTCGCAGGCTGCCGAAACGTGGACGTCCTTCTCCCAGCGGTGGAACTCTCTCGTGATCGGATAAACGTTCTTTGCTTTCATTACGTCACGGCCGGCTTTAGTCGCCGTCAGCTGCACAAAAGACGACAGTAAAAAGCTGAACATGAAACACAAATCTACTGTAACTGTGTGTGTGTGTGTGTGTGTGTGTGTGTGTGTGTGTTGTGT
>NW_024617317.1:0-3745 GCF_008729295.1 Plectropomus leopardus | reverse complement strand
ATACTTAAATTATGTTAAAACTTTTTCAGTAATTGTTAATTATATCCTGTTAAGTTGCTTGTTGCCTACTCTCCATGTTTTTCAAAGAAACCAAACCATTTTACTTAGGTTTTAAAAAGTTGCATCCTCCAACTGCCAGTTTATTTAACAAGCTCTGTTAACTAATTAAAACAAAAGCAGTGACCTTACTGATAAAGGGAAAATATGAATTGATTTTAATGCTGCCTCTCATGACTCTGCTCTCTGACGTACCAATCCTCTGTGGTCACAGCCATATGTTCCCCTGATGAATAAACTATTACCCACACTGATTCCCCACATTTGTTTTCCCATGAAACCCCCTCTCTCCCACACACACCAACTGGACACATGCTTGGCCTTATGGGAAATCCACCGCCACCCTGGACCACAAATAACCACATCCTCCCTGGATGATGCTCACAGTTGTGCTCCTGGTCAGTAATGTGATCACAGTGGAGGGGAGCAAACTGTGCACAGGTGTGAGGGGGCGAGCACGGCACAAAGTTTGGTTCAGCTGTGCGGATCACCAGATAACGCCAGCAACAAGAGTCCTTCTGAGAGAGCGAAAAAGTAGTTTAAAATGACACTCATGATGCAAAGGATTATGGGTAAAAATAGATTCACACCTGGCAGCCAGCAGTTACGTTTAGGGAGGATGACTGAGCATAAGGAGATTAAAAGAAAGAATCACATGGCACAAATATCTATCTATAACATCAGCAAACATTAGCCGCCATAAGCTACCGGTCACACCAGACCACGCGAGGCTGCAGCCGAAAAAGCCCCGTCTTTAACAACTGTAACTGAGAAATACTGTGTTTGATTGTTTTATTTCTTTTTTTAAAAATTCCATGGCTGAGATTTAAAAAGACTTTATGTCTCTATGTAATACTTTCATTCATAAAATTTTCTTTATTTTTGTCTTTTGATACATTTTAGTATATTTTACTGCATTTTAAATATTTATTTATGTATTTATTTATCTATTTATTTTGTTATTTTTACTGTTTCAAGCTCAATGTTTTACATCATTCTGTATGTTTAACCATTTGCTCTTTGCCAATGAGGTTATTTTTGTGCTTTAGTTGTATGAGAGCACTATTATGGAAAATCTGCTGTCATGATTTTTATGAAAGTTGGTGGAAGGTTGTAGCACGGGCCAGGGAGGGACCCATCAAAGTCTGGAGCAGATCCGAGTTACGGGGTAGAGGCATGAATGGGGTTTTGGCCTTGGCAGCGTGTCCTTCTTGTTTATTAGGCAGATCATGCATTTGCAACCGCACGCAAGTTCGACAACCAATAGAGCAATGAAACATGACACAGCGCATATGTAATCTAACTACAGGGTGGAGAAATAAGCTTTGATGGTGTGGCATCAATATGTCTGTTAACGAGTCCTTACCTTTTTGCCAACAGAAAATACTTCAACAGGGAGTTTCACATCACCTGCAGCCATCTTGAAAATGCCTCAATGGCTTTTCTTTTTACTAAACTAGGTTCATGCTGGCCTTTGTGTCCTCTGCACCAGAGTGCACGACCAAAAAAGAGGTCATCATATCCTTGCGTAAAGCTCGAAGTCTCCACAATTTGTCATTCATCATCTAAAACATATTAGGTGATTGGCCTAAGGCTGCGCCAGGCTGGCTCCAAATCTGTCTGAACAGGAGATGAAGCAGATGTTATCTACCAAAGCAAAGAAAACATGAGCTCTAAGATTTTTCTGGTTTACAGGCAATGCTTACATCTAATATTAGACAAAAATACATTTATTATTAGTCATGCTTTGCAAGAATGTAACACATATAAAGGGAGATGTCCTAAAATCCTAGAAATGTCCTCAAACCTTTGTTATGTCCTAAAATCTTAGAAATGTCCTAAAATCCTAGAAATGTCCTGAAATCTTGGGATGTCCTAAAATCCGAGAAATAATAATAAATAATAATAACACATTTTATTTAAAGAGCGCTTTTCACAATGCTTAAAGATGCTTAACAGAGACAAATACAAAGTCAATTAAAGTCAGTTAAACATACAGAATAAATTTAAAAAATAGCCTGAAATTCAAGGATGTCCTAAAATCCAAGAAACATCTTAAAATCCTTGAAATGTCCTAAAATCCTCAAGATGTCCCATAATCTTACCAATATCCTTATATCCTAGAAACATCCTAAAGCAGTAGAAATGTCCTGAAATCCTAAAATCTAAACTGTTTCTGAACTGTATCTATTTTTAAACCCAACCTTCAGGTGAGGCAGCCCAATCACTGGTGTGACCCACATATACATATATTTCACATGCCAAGCTGACATATATTCAAACGTAGCTTCACTCCCACATCATAAATAGCTGTCACCACACAGTCAGTCTGCACACACAGTTAAAAATCTACCTACATGATGACGTTTAAACAGGTGTGATTGAGAACACTGAAGATAAGACCTGAGAGTGCTTTTGTCTTAGAGGGCAACGCCCTGTGAGTAAATGACCACTGTAACAAAAAGCCTTCGCCTAATGTGGCCTCCTCTGTACCCGGATCCTCTGATAAGACGCAGCAGCAAGATACAGATTTTGTTTTATATCTGACACTCCTGAGATGATTATGTTGCTGTTTAAAGTCCACTTTCATGAGATAATGATTCGTTTCTTATTATCTTTTTGTTGCAAGAATTAAGATGAGGAAGAGGCTTCATATCTGCAGTATAAATATGAAACTTCATTGAGTATTTTTCCAAAACGGAAAAGACTGAAGCAGCATGGACTGTCCTTTTTACATTTTTAGCCTGTGATCTCCCCCTCCCCTCCCCCCACTCATCTGGTAATTTCCGTTGGGTGATTGAGTCTGAATTCCAGATATCCCACAGTTAAGATTCATGGGCCTGCAGCCTGTGTGTGGACAGGACACTTCTTCACCTCCTCCACCTTTCCTCCTTCTATTCTTTCTCACTTATTTCCTGCTCTTCACCTTCCTCTCCTCTCCTCTCTTTCTCCTCCTCCACGTCACTGCTCCTCTCAACGCCTCACAGATTTACCAAACACATTCCTACCCTCCCTCCGACATCCTCTGTTTCTCCTCTCGGCGCCTGAATTTCAGCCATCTCATAGATGCACCATTCGGAGAACAAGTAGAAGGTAGACAAAAAGTGTTAAAAGTGTGGGATGAGGTGTTTTCAGACACACACACACACGTTTACTGTGTGCATGTGCACGCTCACACGCAGTCCCACAAATTCCTGCATGGTCATGTGGCAAAGATATCAACAGCCAGCTGAGAGCAGGAGTCACCACCTCTCTCTCTTTTTCTCTTAAGTAATCAATAAAGACACACACACACACACACACACACACACACACACATGCACACACACACACACACACACACACATACACACACACACACAAAGTATATAAACGCACACTGTTTGAGATGAGAAAGCTGTGAACAGATTACGTGTCAATAAGGGTGCAATCACACACCTACAGTCTGAACAAAAATAAAAACACCGACAAATTTGCAGTTTTGCTCTCAATTCCAAGTAGCGGGGTTTAACCCTTTGAAACCTGGACCGACATCACTGTTTTGTGTTGCGCTCTGGCCCCTCTCAGAGGTATTTAAACCTTTAACCCTCTGAAGTAAACTGGTTTGATTTCTGTCAAAAACATGGGAAAAAGCCAATGAGTAACTTAGCAACAAATGTCATGCAAATTGCAGGAAATTAGTAGATTT
>NW_024617316.1:0-1030 GCF_008729295.1 Plectropomus leopardus | reverse complement strand
GTGGTTCCATACAAAAGACCCAAATTTCGTGCACAAAAATCAGCTGAAAGTACAAAGACGAGTCTATAAATCTTAAACAGTGCTGCTGTTTTTGTCGTATTTGTGGTTTGTAGAGTCATACGGCATTTCCTTCTTGTTTGAACTTTAAATTCAATCCTAAAAATTGAAGCATCGATGGCGTCATCATTTTACCACTTCTTGACCTTTGACCCCGACACCCACACATCGTTAAGTGTATATATGTGTGTGTGTGTGTGTATTTATAGTTGCTCGAGTGTTTTTTCTTTTCCAGAAATTAGTAAAAGGTTACAAGAAAATTACCTGAAAATAAGACAAAAAGTAAAAAAACAAAAAAGAAACAAAAACGACCCCAAGAAAGTGAAAAAAAATATTTCCTTTTACATTATCATGATTTAAATAAATATTTTTTCTGATATTTTTCCTCCATATTTTATCACATCTAATATCCAGCTATTTTTTTCAGATCATCTCCTCGTCACCTTTTACTATTCTTTTATTTTATTTTTTATTTATTTATGGGTTTTTTTGTTTTTTTTGCAGTGTTCGGAAAATTTCTTGCCAAGTTTCTCATTTTTCCCCCTAGTTTTTGAAAGTAAGTTTCCTCAGGTGTCAGAGGTTAATAAAAGGCATCTCAGAAACACGTCCATGATCCTTCTTCTTCTTCATGACGTCCAAACGGGTCTCTCAGTCTCTAATCCCTCAAATAATCTCACGGACGCACAGTCCTGAGGTCAAGTCCCAAACACAGCCGAGCTGATAACAAGAGTGTCACTGACAGTCTGACCCACATACTGGGAACACAGGTGATACTGGGAGCACTGGGAACACTGTCATCGTGCCTCTGCCTGCATATAACTGTCCTCTCCTTTTATTTGCATCATGTTTTACAAGTTTAACAGAACAACACACAGGTGGAGGAAGTGAACCAGCAGCTGAGATGTTAGTGTACACACACACACACACACACACACACACACACACACACACACACACACACACAGAGTCAGCG
>NW_024617315.1:0-1444 GCF_008729295.1 Plectropomus leopardus | reverse complement strand
ATGCCACAACAAAACCCAGAATGACACCCAGAAATAATGCAATGCATGTTTTTATGTTTTGATGTTTGTAGGATCAAATATTACAGGTTGAATGGGTTTCAATGGCACATTTTTTTGCACTTAACAGTATGAATGTAACAATTTTGTTTCCACACTGTATTGTGAATTGTAGAATTGCTGTTAGAGCTGAGCTGGGAATAAAAAATCTAAGCCAAAATGTATGAAGTATTAAAAGTATAAGTAGAAGAATGAAAAGCGTATAAAATGCACCGAACAGTCCCTAATGGTTAATGTCAGTCAGCACCATACAGCATGTTACTATCTCATATTTGCTTTATAAGACATGTTTTAGCATCTAGCTACATATTAAAGTAAACGTACCAACCACATGAATCCCTCTCTATGACTCTTGCAGCGCCACTCTGGCACGCTGTTGGCAGCTTTTATTTACAGGTCTGCTAATAGGACTCCTGATGCTGCTAAACCTGTTATGTTTGTGTCAGCTGATTTCTGACAGCAGGAAGTGTGAAAGTTTATTTTTGCTAGCAGTTTTGTGAATGAAACATGCCCGTACACGGAGCAGATCAGGCAGCTTCATATGCCAATTTTAGGGGCATCATTTGCCGAATGATGAAATCTCACAAACGTGCACCTCCTCGTGAACAGGTGGTTTTCATCAGGCTGAAACAAGCATTTGTCTGCTTAAGAGAGTTTGGTGAGTTTGATTTGGAACACTTGCACAAACAAACAAACCAAAAAAAAGGAAATTAAAGTTTTAGGATGAGAATACAAAACAGTTGGACCTCTGAGACTCAAAGCTCTGAAAGAATCAATGCAGAAGACTAAATGCTGTTTGGGCCTCTGATTCTTTACGAATAAACTACAACTGAGTGGTCAATTTAAGAAATAATCGCTCTGGATGGGACGAAATTAGCAACAAAACAGACCAAGAGAAAAAGAAAAACATTTCACTCTTCTGTCAAGTCAGCCTTTACCTACAACTCTGTTTTGTCCACCTGGTTAAGCCATCTTCTGTTACCCAAAGTCAACTGGATGTTTTTTGATTAAACTGTCTGTAAATGTCCTCAAAACACACATTTCTCAAGGAATAACTCAAAATCCAATCACAGCTGCAGTACATTGGAAAAAAAGGGCAAATGCACATAAAAAATAAAGGTACAGACTCTCAGAGTGTGTTGGCTTGATGTCAAAACTGCATCGTTTACATGTTGTAACGTGTCAGACGCCCGTTTTTAAGTGTAAATGAAGCTACCTGCTGCGATGTGTTGACTGTCAACGCAGGTGTACGTACATGTGAACATCGAGCTGCTGCTGGAGCTTCATACTGAAGGCTTAACGCTGACATAAATAACATCAAATTGACTGTGGAATGTGTGTATGTGTCATGTATATAGGCTAAGAGTGTGTGTGTGTGTGTGTGTGT
>NW_024617314.1:0-1574 GCF_008729295.1 Plectropomus leopardus | reverse complement strand
GTTGTTGTCGTTGTTGTTGTTGTTGTTGTCGTTGTTGTTGTTGTTGTTGTTTACTGCAGGTCTGTGTAAACTGATGGAGGCGGAGCAGTCGGTGTCTCAGCTCTCGGAGGAGCTGGTGTTGAAGGAGCAGGAGCTCGCTGTCGCCTCCCAGAGGGCAGATCAAGTCCTGCAGGAGGTCACCGCCAAAGCTCAGGCTGCCGAAAAGGTCCAGCAGGACAGGACACTATAGGACAAGACACTTTAGGACAAGACAAGACATGACACGACACACTTTTTCATTTTTAATCTCTTCCTTTTTTTTCAAATATATATATTTTTTTCCTAATTTCTGTCAAACTTTTGGGTCATTTCTCCTGAAGTTGCTAATTGCTTTTTTTTCAAGGATTTAAACAGAAATCAAGGCAGTTTTGGCAGCTTTCAAAGGGTTAAAAAAGGATTAAAAAAGGGTTATTTTTTTATAATAAAAATTTCTTTTTTCGCTGCATAAAAATGCCAATAAAGACAAAATAAAGATCCCCATTGGCCCAGAAAACATTTTAATAGAAACAATCAGTGCAGCATTTTTATGTCTCTGTAGTTTTTGTTTTTTCGTGGACGTCAGAGACACGTTTCTGTCCTCTGTGTGTGCAGGTGAAGCAGCAGGTGCAGAAGGTGAAGGACAAAGCTCAGCTCATCGTCGACGAGATCGAAGCCGATAAAACGTCTGCAGAGTCCAAACTGGAGGCTGCAAAACCGGCGCTGGAGGCTGCAGAGGCTGCACTGCAGGTCACAAAACAAAAAAAAAGAATATCACCTAAATGACGTCATTTATTTATCCAGAAACTTCAAAAACAGAAATCATCTTTGGATTGTCAAACTTTTGATGGTTCCAATACAAAAAAAAAGATCTGAATCTGAAAACATAAAAACTGCACCAAATTATATGTAAGTGAAAATTAAAAATGAATAAATTAACCAAAAGGACATCAGAATGAAACCAAAATTATATTTAAATAGAAATTAACCTTTTTATACACATTTTTTAATTATTTTTTTATAATTCATGGTCAAAACTTGAAGTTTCAGTTTCAAATTTTATTTTTTAAAATTGAACACATCACGTGGGGCAAACACTTCATGCATTTTCCCTCCAGTCACACAGGAGGAACATGAAAAAATATTTTAGTTTTGGGGACGTTCCAAAAAACCCACTGCTCTGCTTATAAATAAAGAACAGTCCCTTAGGCCTATATAAAATATGTATCTATATAGATAGATAGATATATGCAGAGCTCTCCATCCACCAGCAGAGGGTGTTTAAAGTCCAATAAAAACACTGAATCAGTGTTGACATTGAACTAACACAGGTCGTCCTCCATGACCTCTGACCTCTGAATGACCTTCCTGTGTCCCCTCAGACCATCAAACCGGCCGACATCGCCACGGTGAGGAAGCTGCAGAAGCCTCCTCATCTCATCATGAGGATCATGGACGCCGTCCTGCTGCTGTTCCAGAGGAAGGTCGCCGAGCCTGTCCCGCTCTGAGACACACACACACGCACGCACACACACACACACACACACACACACACACAC
>NW_024617313.1:0-1689 GCF_008729295.1 Plectropomus leopardus | reverse complement strand
TTTCTGTATTTCCGACATGACTCAGTGTAATATTTTATTTTTATTTGTGTATTTTTTATTTTTGTATTTTATTTATTGTATTACTTTAATTTTCAGATTTCTATAATATTACATTGACTTTTTCACTTTTTACAATGCACTATACAGGAAAATGTTTTTGTTAATATATTGATGCGTGATGTGATGATGTATTAATATATTCTATAGTCTATAATCTTGCATAATTGTTTTGTTTTTTTGCAGAGGAATTTCTTGATGTGTGATTGTTAAAGGGTTTAACATTAGTCTGCAGCTTGGCATGCATCACCTCCTCAATGCTGAAACGCATTAAATGTGGAAAAACGTAAAATGCAAACATTTCCTTCTGACGACTGGGACGACTCAAGTCACATTAGAAAAATGCAGGAGAGTGAGCTGGCGAGAGAGGGGTTACTTCAGGGCAGGAGAGAGTGACTGGAGTTAAAATGACGAAAAAGTTAAATGCTCTACACATTCAGAGGAGTCTGAATGTTTTCTTGACATTGTCAGATAAACATAGAAAGGAGTGCAGAAAAAAAGAAATTCCTCTCTTAGACTGAGTCATGTCGGAAATACAGAAAAAAGCTAATCACAACTACAACAAGAGCAATTAGCATTTCCAAAAAAGAGAGGAGAAAAGACAGGATGGAGAGCTCTTAATTTGGACAAAACGGGAATAGAAGAGGAAAGAAACATTTCTATTTTTTAATCAGAGTCACATGTTAGCCGTGAGTGAACTGTAAATAGCTCGTGAGTAAGAACTGCTCAGATTTTAGCATCTGCTACTTGAAGCTGTCGTGCTGTTTGCTGCGTTTGGGTTCCCTTCAAAATAAGGCTGTTGTTCGGTGCTTTTACAGTATGCTGATGAACAGAGAAAGAGCTTGAATGGGCTCTGCTGGAGCAGAAATGTTAGGTAACTTCTTGGATTGTACTGAAACTGCCTTCTTTCATTCATTCGAGGCACTCAGCTTGTTTTTGGGCCCTTTTCAGGAGATTCTTGTAGACTATTTATAAACCAGAGGGGACAACAGAAAAGCACATATGCCTTCTGAACCCGAAATATTCTGCACATGTACCAAAGCTGGTTTATCGGCATGGGCACCATGCTCCACCTGCTTGGGGGGGGGCACTTTTGTAAAATGTCAGGAGGACAGGGGCCCCAGCAGCCTCATACATGTTTCTTTGATTTTAGGACATTTCTAAAATTTTAAGACATTTTCAGGATTTCACAACATTTGTATGATTTTGAGACATTGCGAGGACTTTAGGACGCTTCTCAGATTTTGGCACATTTCTTGGATTTTAGGACATTTCTGAAATCTTAGGACGTTTTTGGGATTTTAGGACATTTCTAGGATTTTAGGACACTTCTAAAATGTTAGGGCATTTTCAGGATTTTACAACATTTGTATGATTTTAGGGCATTTCTAGGATTTTAGGACATTTCTAAAATGTTAGGATATTTTCAGGATTTAAGGACATTCGATGATTTTAGGACATTGCTAGGACTTAGGGACGTTTCTCAGATTTTGGCACGTTTCTAGTATTTTTGGATATATGTCCACCAACCACCCTGTAGGGGTTCATATTTGTCCTGCAGGCCAGTGAAGGATCCACCCAGATCCTTAAACTGTGTGTGTGTGTGTGTGTGTGTGTGTGTGTGTGTGTGTG
>NW_024617312.1:0-1834 GCF_008729295.1 Plectropomus leopardus | reverse complement strand
CCGGAGGGTGTGTTCCAGCTACAGGGGGATCACACTCCTCAGCCTCCCTGGTAAGGTCTATTCAGGGGTACAGGAGAGGAGGGTCTGCCGGATAGACGAACCTTGGATTCAGGAGGAGCAATGCGGTTTTCGCCCTGGTCGTGGAACTGTGGACCAGGTCTGGACCCTTGGCAGGATCCTTGAGGGTGCATTGGAGTTTGCCCAAAGAGTCCACATGTGCTTTGTGGACTTGGAGAAGACAAAAGGCTGCCCTTTGTCACCGATTCTGTTCATAACTTTAATGGACAGAATTTCTAGGCGCTCCAGGGTGTTGAGGGGGTCCGGATTGGTGACCTCAGGATCGGGTCCCTGCTCTTTGCAGATGATGTGGTCCTGTTGGCTTCATCAGGCCGTGACCTCCAGTTCTCACTGGATCGGTTCACAGCCGGTTGTGAAGCAACCAGGATGAGAATCTGCACCTCCAAATCCGAGGCCGTGGTTCCCGGGAAGAGCTGGACGAAGTGGCTGGGGAGAGGGAAGTCTGGGTTTCCCTGCTTTGGCTGCTGCCCCCCACGACCCGCCCCCGGATAAGCAGTAAAAAATGGATGGATTGATGGAGCAACATTTTTGGCATTTTTTTTAACACTAAAATATTTCAGTGCTTTTTAAAGGACATATTTTTGTTATTTTTCGTTTACAAAAAGGTGACTTTTCTGGATAATTTTTAAGATTTGGGCAGTTCTCTTTTTTAACTATAAAATGTAGGTCTCTTTTTGCCACAAAATAGTGTGATTTGTTTAGAAATTGTTTAAAAATTGTTTTTTTATATTGGGCAGTTTTAAAGGAAACAATTTCCTTGAAGGAAAACATGCACAATGTTTTCTGTAGTTTTTTTCTTAAATTTTTTAAACTATTTATGTTTTTTATTTGTTTTTCTCCAAAAATATTTGGCAGTTTGCAAAGAAAACATTTTGGCATTTTTTTCTAGTGAATTATTTCTCTCTAGACTTTTTTTGGCAACTTTAAAAAAGAAAAAATTATGAAAAAAAAAAAAAAATTGGTGATTTTTCAAGATCACCAAAGTGGAACGAAAGCCAGAAACTGTCAAAACAGAAATTATTGTTGAATTTTCAAACTTTCAACAGAAAACATTTTGGATTTTTTTTTTTCAAATTAATTTTGGCTACTTTAAAAAAACAAGAACATTTTAAGCACAAAGGCTGGAGGAAAAAGATTTGCAGCATAATGAGCCTCCTCTCAGAAATATAACAACTTATTGATCCAAAATATTCAATAATAAAAGACAGTTTGATATTATAGATGATCAAAGTCATTAAAGTGAGCTGCAACATTCAGCTGATCAATAATTCATCAATAATATCTGATCGATTGTTCTGCACGCTGGGGACTTTCACTGCAGGGATACTCTGATACGTTTACTGCAGTACTTTCACTTGTATCTGAGTATTGTAGTATGATTACTGCAGTACTTTTACTTGTATCTGACTATTGTAGTATAACTATTGCAGTACTTTAACTTTAATCAGAATTTTGTAGTACTTTTACTGTGGTACTTTAACTTGTATCAGAATATTTAAGTATTTTTCTGCAGTACTTTAACTTGTATCAGAGTATTTAAGTATATTTTCTGCAGTACTTTAACTCGTACCAGAGGATTGTAATACTTTTACTGTCGTGTACTTGTACTTCACTTTGACTTGAGAGAAACTTGTGAAGTTTTCCCGCCACGAAGGAGGAAGTGATCGGCTCTGATGCAACAGGCGGATTTATCGATCAGCGGACTGATGATTGATCGTGTGTGTGTGTGTGTGTGTGTGTGTGTGTGTGTGTGTGT
>NW_024617311.1:0-2495 GCF_008729295.1 Plectropomus leopardus | reverse complement strand
ATATATATAATTATTATTTTTGTAAATCATGTTAATGGCTGGCTGACATTCTTGTCTTTAATCCTTTGAAACCTGAATCAACATCACTTTTCCTGTGACACCTTTTACAAGTATTTAACCTTTGAACCCAGAGTAAAGTGGTCAGAAACATGAGGAAAAAGGCAGTGAGCAAATTGGCAAGAAATGTTCTGCAAATTGCAAAAAAGACCAGAAAATTAACTTAAAGAGAGACAAAAAGAAAATCAACAGAAAATTATTAAATAAGCAGGAAAAAATATCAAGAAATCTACGTTAAATCCATGAAGTGAACTCCAGCGCTGCTGAATGACGGAAACTGATTGCAGATCAGCTGACATCTGTGAACAGACGGCGTCATTCAGGGCAGTCTGAACTGCTTCACTTTGTCATTATGGACTTTAAAACTGTTTGAAATGCAAAATCATGGAATTGTAAACATGCAATAAAAAATGTGATGATCGCGATTAACTATTGGAAATTAGCAACTGTTTTTATAAAAACAACGGATCACATGATTACTGAGAGATGAGCCGACAGAAAACGATCTCTCTGCAGTTTCTCTTTATTCACCAGCGGCAAGAAGCACTTTGAGTGTTGGGAGACAGTAAAGAATACAAGTCCATTTACTGTATATAGTCCACAGTACGGCTGTATAGTAGTTTACTGTCTTCATCCTGACCGTCCTGCATTAAGACGTCGTTTCCACGTTTCCATTGCATTTTTCTTTTTTCCCTCAAAATTTTTGTCTAGTTTTTTAAAAAATTTAATTTCTCAATCTACTCATTTCCTGCAATTTGTTGAACATGTCTTACAAAGTTGCTCGTTTCCTTTTTTCCATGTTTCAGATGAAATCGCACCAATTTGCTCAGAGTTCAAAGGTTCAAATATTTGTGAGTCGTCTGAAAGCAGCACAAGAAAAGTGACGTCACGTCAGGTTTCAAAGGGTTAAGATGGCCGATATGTAAAATGATGTGTAAACGTTGTCATCGTGAGCCTGCTGATGTCGGAGCACAGCTGTGCGTCTGTGCGAGCTGTTGGCACGGCTGCAGACTGCTGTTGTGTCTGTCTGGTTTTCTCTTTGAAAATGGAGAGCAAGCAACCAGGTCAAACACACTGCACACACTCCACTGTGCACACACACAAACACACACACAGACACGCACACACACACACACACTCAAAACGTTTGATGATGCACACTTAGAAGCAAACACACAAACATCCTCTGTCGCCAAGTCTACAGGTGTTGCTCAGTGCTTTTGTCAGGATGCATAAGATTAAAAATGAAAAGAGAAATGCACTTAAACAGAACAAAAAGTTCATTTCAGCCCTTTGAAACCTGAACAGTTTGGTCAGATTTCTTAAAAAAAAACTAAAAAAAAAAAAAGACAAATAGGCAATGAGCAAAAAAGGAAAAAATGAACCAAAAATTTGTAAAAAAATTTTTAACCAAAATTACCTAAAAATGAGGGGGGTGGGGTAATTAATAACAACAACAACAACAATAATAATAATAATAATAATAATAATAATAATTTTTCTTGCACGTTGTTGCTCATTGCCTTTTCTCCCGTGTTTTCAAAAGAAAACCAACCAACTCGCTCAGCTGTCAAAAAATGAGCGTTTTGAAAGATGAAACATCTCTTTTCTTGTGCTGCTTTAAGATGCCTTTCATGAGTATTTAAACCTTCGAAACCTGAGCAAATTTTTCAAAAACCACTTTGTAAGAAATGTTCCACAAAGTGCAAGAAATTAGAAGAGTTAGAAGATTATTTTTTAAAGGTAGAGAAAATGTAAAGGAAAGAAAAATGCGTGGGAAAAAATGCATAAAAGTCAATGAGTAACTTGGTAAGAAATATGAGGATAATAGGGGGAATTCTCTAAGGAAAAAAGAAAAAGCTATGGAAAAAACTACTACAAAAAAGCAAAATGATCATAATTACATATTGTTATGTTTTCAAACTAAATTATGTTAAATTATAACAAATATAAATAAAATTATAAAAATAAAATTATTGTAATTTTCAAGCAAGGTGATTTCCTTGTTTGTTTGTTGTTGCTTTTTTTGGGGTAATTTCTTCTTTCTTCTTTTCTGCCTTCTCCCATGTTTTTGAAAGAAATCGCACCAGTTTGATCAAAGGGTTAAATATTGCGAAGGTTTCTAAATACAGCACAAGAAAAGTGATGTGGCTCCAGGTTTCATGGGGTTAATATATCGAAAACAGGAATCAAAGACAATTAGGGCTGGAAGATAAAACCGTAACGATATCAATCACGATATAACTTTGGGAATGTTGGCAGGCTGTTGGCAGCTATAGGAGAAGTAGGCCGACTCAAAAGTTTTTAATTCCTGAGTAAAATGATTAACAGCACAGAAGTTTGACAGAAGCTGAAGTCAGAGTCCTGCAGTCAGGAGAGGTTGGCCTATTATCAGCACATTGTGCTGATAATAGGCCAACCTCTCCTGACTGCAGGAC
>NW_024617310.1:0-1106 GCF_008729295.1 Plectropomus leopardus | reverse complement strand
CTTTCAACTTGTAGATTTATACTTATAATTATTTAAAAATATTAAAGTTAAATATCATACATTAAAGAGTATAAGAATCTTTTTTTCTGTCATCATTTGTTTTTCATTGTTTGAGTTTCTTTTTTCCTTTTGACGTGTTTTTGTGATATTTTTGCTATGACCAAAAGATGTCTGTAAAAAAAACTGGGGGAAAAAACGGTGTCATGTGGGATGGGCTAAACACATGACATCAAAATTAACAAACATGGGTAAATCAATTGAAAGACATATATGAAAGATTGTAAATATATGTATATAAATAAGTCAATTTAATTTAATAGAAACTTTTTTTCAATTTAAGTTTTATTCTATTTCATTTTCAAAGGACTGCTTCTGTTTTATTCTGAGTACTTTTGCATTATTGACTTCTATTTTTTTTTTCTATTTTTTGCCATATTCATTTCCAATCTGTTTTTATTGCCATCTGTTTGAATAACCATAAAATACTTGCTGAGGTGTTAGTGAAGTCAAAACACCATGAAAGGTATGGCTCATGCACACAGCATGTTACATCTTAAATGGATGACTATTGCCTGAAATAAAAGGTAAAACATATTTTTTTACAATATTGTGGCTAGGTTTAATACAAGGAGGAAATGAATGCATACACATTAAAACACAGAACCTAAGCTTCCTTTAGTTGTATAATTTGCAGGGTTTAAAAGAAAATCATCTACCACATTAGGCTTTTGTCTTACTCAAACACATGAGGACTCCTCCTCCTCCTACTCAATGTGTGAATGGTCAGCTCCCTGCATGCTTTGTGCTAACTCTGTAAGGAAGACTACACAATATAGCAATCACTTTTCACTACTGTGCAGTAAATGAAAGGACAAGTTAGTGAGAACAAAGTCCTTTTCATCTTGGAGGACATGTCATTCATGCAGTTTTACACCTCAAGTAATAACAAGCAACTTCAGGAAGAAGAGATATGTTTTTCTCATTGTGTTATTTGTGTTTTCCTGTCTCACTCACACTCACACACACACACACACAAACACGCACGCATGCACACACGCACGCACACACACACATACACACACACACACACACACACACACACACAC
>NW_024617309.1:0-1738 GCF_008729295.1 Plectropomus leopardus | reverse complement strand
AAAAAAAGAGATTTAATATAAAATAATAATTAGAAGAGCTACATTGATTCAGAGTAAGTCTAAATACATTTTCAATTTTCTACCCCTTGCTAAAAGACTTGGTAAAAATGAGCAGAGTTAACAGCGTCAGTAACGTTTCAAAGATCTTCTAAATAGACGATCCTTACAATTCCATTCGTTGCCTCTTATCACGTGACGCGCCTGTTTACATCCGGGTCAGTAAAGTTTAACTTCCGGGACCGCGTGTTTAGTGTCAGCTGACAGTTGTGGCCAACCAGCGGGTGTAGCATCTCAACCGAAGAGACCTGAACGGAGCAAAAAGCCTTCCTCTGTCCACACCAACCGTCTCAGGCGCGGAGAACCGGACAGCCGTTACCCCAGACACCCGGCCACGTCTTCCCGCCTCCCGCAGGATGAGTGTCGGCGCTCCGAGAGGCCTGGCCAGCTCGGGGCAGAAGCCCATCGCGGAGATCCTCCACCCGCTGTCCGCCGCCGAGGAGCCCCTCTCCGTCACCGTCAACATCGGAGGGGACAAGGTAGGGTCCGCTGGGGTTGTAACCTGCTCCGGTTTTTAGGGTTTGAGATCAAACAGGCGATGGAGAGAGCACCGCTAACTAAACTCCACTCTGTAAAGCAACCTGTTTTCACGCTGTTTGTGGTTAAACCCACCAAACAAGTCTAAGCAAACTGATTGAAGTTTAACAGAGAAAACGGGGTAAACAATAATCAACCTCATCTTCTGGTTAACGTAATTATTTTTGTTTGCTTTTAAGATTTAATACCCATAATTTGGAGTTAGAGTCGTGCCTGGTGCGTTTGAGTTTGCCACTTAATCAATGAAAACTAATCACAAAAAATAAAAACAGTGCCTTAGCTAGCTGTATCTTCTAAACTGAGTTTTTATTGGCAACAAAAACAAACGGGAACAAGAAATTGGGGAGAAAGTTATGTGATTTATGCACATAAATTCTAGCGATGGTGGGAAAAACATATACAGCATAGTATCGAGATATTTTGTGTGGCAAAATCTTACACACACGCCCATAGTATTGATTTTTGATTATATTAAAAAACTGTGCAAAAGTTTGGAAGTATTTAGTGTGACCTCCCTTTCCACTCGGCATGTCTTGAACTCTCTTTGGCAGAAAATATGAGATTTACAATACTAATCTTCTGGTGTATTTACAAGTTGTCTGTATTCTTTGTTTTTATCTCAATAAAGAGACTTAGAAATATACAAATCAAATCTGTGGTGGCCTAAGACTTTTGCACAGTGCTGTAAATTATTAATTTTGCAAGAAGAAATGAACCCCTTCAAACCTGGATTGACATCAGTTTTCTTGTTCTGTATTCAGACCCCTTAATAAGCATTTAATCTTTGAAACCTGAGCAGTGTTTGATTTGTCTGAAAAACATTGAGAAAAGCTAATGAGCAACTTGGTAAGAAACGTCACGCAAATTGCAAGGAATTAGTAAAAGGTAACAAAAAAATTACCTGGAAAAAAGAAACGGAGAGAGAAAATAGTTAGAAAATTGTTGTTTTTTAAAAAAAGGGAAAAATGTAAAAGAACTGCACATATTTATTGCAATAGTTATGTTACATATATATATTTTTTTCAGGTCATTTCATTGTTTGTTTTTGTTTTTTACGTTTTGTTTAATGCAAATTTTTGGGAAAGTTTCTTGTAATACTTACCAATTTTTGCAGATTTTTGGGTAATTTCTCATGAGGTTGCTC
>NW_024617308.1:0-1198 GCF_008729295.1 Plectropomus leopardus | reverse complement strand
AAAAAAAAAAAAAAAAAAGGGGGGGGGCTGTGCGGCACTTCTTCTGCCACTAGACGGCAATACCTGTGACCAATCACACCTGAAGCACTTTTTGCACTTACTAAGGGTTTTTTCCTTAAGTCTAAATTCTTGCTTGTGTTGTACGTCGCTTTGGACGAAACCTTTTGTTTCGTTGTTGTTGTTTTGTGGCTGAAAGCAGCCAATCACTGAGCAGCATGAACAGAACAACCCTGTTAACCAATCAGCTGTGAGCAGGTCACATGACTGTTTCCAGCCAATCAGACGCGTGAACTCACCGCGGCGTGTTGGAGTGTCCTCGCGGCTCCTCATTGGTCCGTTCCACTGTGATGTCACTCTCAGGTGTTTGCTCCGCCCAAACTCCTCCCCCAGCAGGTAAAACCAACCAATGACACGCTGTGTAGCACAGGGGGCGGGGCAAACAGGTCAGGATGTGTAACAAAGGCTGCAACTTATTCACCAATCAATCAATGAATTAATCTATCAATCAGTCAATAAATGAATCGATCTCTTGGTCTATAAAATCCTGACAATAAATTAAACAGAATAATATTATACAGAATAATATTAATATATATATGTCCATACAGACGAACAGCAGTCAATCAGCTTATTGATGAGTTGATCAATAAGTGATCACCGCGCTGTGACGCCTCCTCCTGTGTCTGACCCGCGTTTTTTCGAAGTGACACGTGAACACGGAACAAAGGAACGAGCTCCCTTCAGCCAATCACAGCGAAGGATTCTCTGTCTGCTGATTGGTTTGAACTGACCTTCGAGGACGAGACCAGAGAGCCGATCCCGAAGCTCATACAGCCAATCAGCTGACGGCACCTGGGGGAGGGGGAGGGGCATTATACACAACAACAGTTTAGGTTTACTCCGAGAGGACATGTCCTCGTCTGTCCTCATGTCTACACACACACATATATACATATATATATATTTATCTATATGTATAGAGAGGGAGAGATTGTGTGTTTATTGTTGTTGTTGTTGTATAAACGTGTTCAGAGTGATGTCATCACTGACCTGCTGAACACTGAAACCATCAACCTGCCGAGGATGACGTCATCACTGAGACACCTGAAAGACACACACACACACATACACACTCTGTGAGACAACAGGGAGAGCTCCGTGTGTGTGTGTGTGTGTGTGTGTGTGTGTGTGTGTGTGT
>NW_024617307.1:0-2074 GCF_008729295.1 Plectropomus leopardus | reverse complement strand
AATATAGTTTTCTGGACATTTCTCCATTTTTGCATAATGTTAATAATCTTCTTCTCTTTTTTAAAACTAATTTTTATGTAATTTTCTTGTCTACTTTTACCAATTTTCTTGCAATTTGTGGGACATTTCTTGCTAAGTTGCTTGCTGCCTTTCCCCTCGTGTTTTAGGAAGAAATCAAACAGTTTGCTCTGGTTTCAAACACCTCTCAGCTTGTGAGAGGCGTTTGAACGCAGAACAAGAAAACTGATGTCAATCCATGTTTCAAACATGTTCCTGTGCTCTCGAGTAAAACCACCGGAGTTCCTCCTGGGTCTATCCCGGGTCCCCAGAAATTCTCCGTAACATGGAACCAGTGACGAATGACTGAATTTGTTTTTTTTTCTCAGTTGTCTGTGACGACATCAGCGTGAACACAGGAGAATAATAAGATCAGCTGACTGTCTCACCTGCGTGGGATGCTGTGTCCTCCCCAGGTGATGCTAACGATGTATTTTCCCGTCATGATGGGGTAATAATTACACTCAAATATCCCGTTTTCCATCTCAAGAACCTTCACCGGCTCCTCCAGGCCCTCTGTGGTCAAAATAAACCCATCAGTGCTGCTAAACGTGTTCAGTAAAGGTGCATTTCAAACTAATTCATCAGTTTTTGTTCAAGTTGTCTCACTTGGTCCCTTGACGGTGACTTTGAGCTCTCCGCTGCCAGCGCCTTTGGTGTAAACCTTAAAATCAGCCACCTCTTTCACCCTCAGACCCTTCGGCTGCAGGCCTCTGCCCGACGCCCGGCAGGCGTTTGGGTTACACGCTGTCGAGACCAATCAGAGGGAGACACGGGACACTGGTTAGACTGGGAGATGATGTCAAAATTACCACAAAAACATTCACACAAACACACACTCCAGTTTGTCTGCTCCCTGAGACTGAACCCTGAGTGATTAGCAAGAAATTACAAGAAACTGATGTTGATTCGGGTGTGAGAGGCTTAAATTAATTCACGTAAACTTCTTGTTTGTGCTTCCAAGTAATTAACTTGGACTTCTCTTGACATTTTTACACATATATTAACAAACGGGTTTAAATTAACAATTGACTTTTTTTTGGTATCTTTGGTTTCAAAGACAAAGTGAACTATTAATCTAATAGTTAGAGCTAGTTCTGCAGATTTGCACATATTCATTTCCAGGGAAAACCCAGAGGGATAAATAAGCAAACAGCTGAATGAATAAAGTGTTTATGTGAAGTTTTAGAGTCGGGGCTGTCGGGAGGCCTCCAGGCTATGAACACATGAAAATAAAAAACACTGAAGTGTCTGTTCTGCGGGACAGAACATTAAAAACATGTCCAAACTCTGAGTCAGTGAAGACTGGAGTTTAACGGATGCTTAATAAAATAACACTGAACTCAACTGTGAACCTCTAACATCTGTCACTGATTCTAAAATCCAAAACTGAATCCCAAACCTTACAGTAAAAAAAACCAAACATCACAAAATGCCCAAGTCTAAAACTAAAAATAGTTTAACCAAGAATAAACACACACACACACACACACACACACACACACACACACACACACACACACACACACACACAGTGGATCAGTGTTAGTCAGCTGATCAGAGAAGCAGTTTGCAGTTTGGCTGAATAGAAAAAAGCAGCAAAGATGAAAGAGTTTTTCTCAGCCTGCGTGACTTCGCACTGATTCTCAGCTTTAAATGTTTCACCTGCAAATAATAACACAAATAATGTTGTTTGTTCTTTTAAAGTATTCATACATGCAAGATTGTTTTCCACCTGTTTTTTTGGAAGTTGGAAGCGAAAGAGGAGGGTTAGTGGTTGTGAGGAGGAGAGGTGAAGCAGAAGATAATATTGAAGAGGTGATAAAGGACTATGGGTGAGGGAAAAAATCAACACATTAATCCTTTAAAGCTTGGGCATTAAAAAAACAGGTAGAAGGTGATGAGAAACTTAAGAAGAAATCACCTTTAATCTAGAAAAGAAATATTTTTAAAAAATGTAAAAAAAAAAAACAAAAACAAAAAAAAACAACAATAAGAAAACTGGGAAATGACTAAA
>NW_024617306.1:0-2872 GCF_008729295.1 Plectropomus leopardus | reverse complement strand
TCTGTCAATATTTACAATTTGGAATATAGCAAACTCCAACACAAAATTTTGTTTAAATGCCTTTAAAAAAAGGTCTAATTAAAACTGAAACTTTCATTATCATATACAGCAGTACCTTATTTAATAAAGTCAGTGAACATTTAAATTAAAACAAACAAATAAAAAGTAAAAGTTCCTCCTATGCTGACACTTTCTTTGCACTTTTTATCTAATAAATCTTAATGAGGATCAATAAAATAAGATGTGGATACAGATAATCGGCCAGGCCTATAATCTGTCAACCCCTAATTCAAATACTATGGAAAAGCGCCAGAAAGCAGCACAAGAAAAGTGATGTTGCTCCTGCATTCAAAGGGTTAAGCTATGCATCTCCTCCTGATCACATGCTTCTCCTCTTCCTCATCATCACCATCGTCTAAAACAATGTCAGCAACAAAAGCAGGAGATCACAGGAGCGTCTCCAGAGAATAATGTTACTAAACTGGTCCCAGTCCTTCTTTTAAAGCGAGGGCTCCTCTGCCTCGGGGAAGCAGCAGAGGCCTCTTCAAAGGGGCCCTGCACCTGGATGCTGCATTGTTCCGTGCAGTCAGCAGTTATGTCTCCAACCTGCACTTCCCCTGTGGCTTGAACAGGAACATTTCCGTTATCTCAAGGTCATTCATCACCAGGTCACCTCACCAGAACTCACTAAATACAGAAACATCATGTCTCCTGCAAGAGGATCAAAACAGCAGAGTATTTCATTTCATTTGTTATTTAACCTCAAACTATGAGTTAAACATAAATATTTTTCACCACATAATTCATATCACTGAAAGTGGTGTCGGCTATTTCAGCAGAGCTGGGCAAAATAGTGATTTAAACGACAATATGTTATTTATTTATTTGTTTGGTGCACTTCTTTTAAGATGCAGTATTGTATCTTGTAATTGCCAATATTGTTTTTGCAAGCTTAAACCTATTTATCAAAAGCAATACTGTGATTATGATGGGGATTATGATACATTTTTTTGGTCACTGTATAGTGATTAAGCGTATGTGGTTTAGTGTCTCTTTGTATTAATTTTGTGTCTCTTTGTATATTATTTGTGTCTCTTTGTAGACATTATGTGTCTCTTTGTATACATCATTATGTGATTTTGTGTCTCTTTGCACTTGTGGATGTCTCTTTATAGTTGTTTTGTGTCTCTTTGTTGTTAGTTGTGTCTCTTTGTATACATACAGTTAGTAATGATTAAGCGTATGTGGTTTAGTGTCTCTTTGTATTAATTTTGTGTCTCTTTGTATACATTTTGTGTCTGTAGTGGTTTAATGTCTCTTTGTTGTGGTTTAGTGTCTCATTGTACTTGCTTGTGTCTCCTTGAAGTCATTTTGTGTCTCTTTGTAGTTGTGTGTTTCTTTGTAGTGATTATATGTCATTTTGTGGTTTTGTGTCTCCTTGTACTTGTTTGTGGCTCTTTGCAGTTGATTTGTGTCTCTTTGTAGTCATTCTGTGTCTCTTTGTAGTAACCATGCCTCATTATGTGGTTTGAGTCTCTTTGTAGTCATTAGGCATCAGTTTGTGGCGTTGTGCCATTTTGTTGGACATTTTTTCTTTTTTGCAGTCATTATGTGTCTCTTTCCAGTCATTACACAGTCTTTTGGTGACTCTTTTAAGTCATCAATATATAGTTTTGTATCTCTTTGTGGTTTTTATGTGTCTCTTTTAGTCAATACCCACCAATTTGTGGCTTTGTGTCTCTTTGTAATCATTTTGCAACTCTTTGAAGTCCTTATGCATGATTGTGTGATATAGCAGGTTTTTTTTGTAGATGCTTTGTATCCCTTTGTAGTCACTTTGTGTCTCTGTAGTAATTATTCATTATTATGTAGTTTTGTGTGTCTTTGTAGCCATTTTGTGCCTCTTTCTGGTAATCACAAATCATTTTGCACATTTGTGTCTCTTTGTAGTCTTTTGGTGACTCTTTGTAATCATTATACATCATTT
Organism: Plectropomus leopardus; assembly: GCF_008729295.1. Lineage (NCBI taxonomy): Eukaryota > Metazoa > Chordata > Actinopteri > Perciformes > Serranidae > Plectropomus > Plectropomus leopardus. The sequence continues at coordinate 885 of NW_024617306.1, read as the reverse complement.
TGGGGCTGTGTGTGTCTGCACAGCAGGGGCCCACGTGAGGAACCCAAATCCAGGTGACTGACAGCAGATCACACTGCATTTTCAAATACATGTGACACACATGTGATGTGTAGGATTTAGTGACATCTAGCTGTATATTTACGCTCTCTGGTGTCACAAAGAGCTTGCAAAGAAACTATTGATTTTAAGCGTTATTAGCATTTTTGGGCTGCAAATCACCCACATTATGAATAACTATCAGAAAAAGAAAGGATAAAAACAGAGGTGTTTTATACAGTGATATTACAGTGGGTGGTACTGTGTCACACACCATTTAATACACTCAATATACTGTACTGCCAAAGTACAAACACACACACACACACACACACACACACACACACACACACACACACACACACACACACACACTGTTCTAACCGCCTATAATTGTCTGACTGGTCTGACTCATGTTCTGACGCATATAGATTTATAGATTGAATATAAGACCACTTCCTGAACACTTCTTTGTAGCGTTCACCTTTTGAAATCATGCTCAGATCACATATCTGCTACTGAATCAAAAAATGATTTCCTTGGTTCAGATGCTTTCAAACCACAAACAAACCACACACCATGACTGGAGGAGGCTCTAAACTCTCCTTTTCAAACAGTCTCAGTCCAGGTGCTTGGTTTACACGTTTTATATAACTCACCGGTTTGCATTTTATCAAGGCTTAACCCTTTGAAACCTCAGCAAGTTGGTTTGATTTCTTGCAAAAACATGGGGATAAGTCAGTGATCAACTTAATAAGACATAGCCCAAAAATAAGCAAGAAATTTATAATAAAAAAAGGTAACAAGAAAATTACCTGATAATAAGCATATAATAAAAGATTAAAAAAA
>NW_024617305.1:0-1811 GCF_008729295.1 Plectropomus leopardus | reverse complement strand
CAACAAAACTGTCTATCCAGGGTCTAAAGGGTTAAACTGAATAAAATTCAATTCAAGGCTCCACTTCTGCTGACGTCACACAAAACAGCAGAAGCGCGTATTCACACAACGAAAGCCATGTTTGTAAAAATGAATGCGAGTATTGTCAGAGCCGTCATCTGCTAAATAGCACCTGAGTCAGGTGACGTGAGTCAGGAGTCGCTCACGACTTCAGCTCAACAGCATCCGTTCAGGGAGACGCTCCGAAGTTCACCAGCCGATAAACTGAGACTTCTTTCGTATATGTTGTTGAAGCTCCTCAAACTCCCACTTTTGTGCAGGAGAAGTGCTTATTTTAACTGAACATTCAGATAGTTAATAAATATCAATTCTTAGTTTTACAAGTTTGTGTCAATAAAGTTCCAAAATTCAGATTGATTTCAGATCCTTATTACTGTGATTTCTTCTTCAGTCCACAATGTAAATGAGCAATTCTCTATTTTAAATCACTGTTTATAGAATATATTTAGGTTATTTTAACTGTTGGTGGGACATAACAACATGAAATCTGAAGGTGTCACCATGGAGTTCGGAGAGATTTGTGATGTGACGCTTTAAAGATTAGACGCCTACGTCAACTAACTAAAACTAACCGAGCAGGCGGCTTAATCAATTAAAAAAGAACAATTAGAGCAACATAGATTCGATAATTCGTCGTTTCAGTCGGTCATCTTATGGCTCTCGCTTCTTAAATATAATTTTTTTTCTTTAATCAGTTGAAAATCTTTTATCTTCATCATCATCATCATCTTTCATTCAGCTTTTTGCTGGACAAAATAAGCATATTAAAGAGATCAATTTAGGCTCTAAAAATCTATGAAGGCTAACCGACTAAACGACAACAGAAAATAATCGTTAGATTAATTGATAGTAAAATTAATCCTTAATCAACAATAGATATTAAAGCTTTCATCACTTTAGTGTAAGTTTTGTTTCTAGTCTTACACCAAGAGGGATTAAAGAGTAAGTATATGGATATTTTTTTTAATATAAAAGCATTGTATCAGAGATTTTCACTTTAGATGCAACGACAGTAAAAATATCATTTTATCGACATATCTATTATGAATATCTGAAACGTGTTTAATACCCATCTTCTGCAGTATCAAACACTTTCTCACTTACTTGTTGTTCACTCTGCTACTAACCAACGAAAGAAAAGCTGCTGTTATGTTTTATACATAATCAAACTTTTCAAAAGAAATAATTATATTCAAACTTCATTTTGAACTCAAACTTGACTTCACGTGGCACAGTAAATAATCTATTATATAAAAATGCCTCAGAAGCTCAAGTGTGTGGGGAAAAAGTGGCATCTAATGGTGAAGGTGCATATTGCAACCCTTGTTATGTTTATTTTTTTAATTTAAAAAAATGTAATGCTCTCAATATAAAAAATTCCTGTGGTATTGACAATCCCATTTAATATTGACATCTTCTTAGGTATTTTATCAAATTTTCTATAAAAGAGAAAACAGTATCAGGACAACACAAAGTTGCAACAACAATGCAGGTTTGTACACAAAACATGGAAAGTTTTGTTCCAGTATCTTTAGTCTGAGTTGTTTGTAAAAATGAAATTCCCAGCCGGAGGAAGCTGTGGGACTAACTAATGACTTCCGTGTCATCCTTTTCATTATCCTGGTCTCAGCTCGCGGTCACAGGGTCAGAGGCTACGAAAACAGTAGCATGCCTTCATACGTATAATGCGACACATTGTATTGTGCCGGCTGTGTGTGTGTGTGTGTGTGTGTGTGTGTGTGTGTGTGTGT
>NW_024617304.1:0-1667 GCF_008729295.1 Plectropomus leopardus | reverse complement strand
GGACTTTCACTTAGGAGCCCGGTGTACACTTCCTGAAGGAATGTAGAGCTAAACCATGTTCTTTTTTTTAACCTAACCATGTGCCTTTGTAGCCTAAACCTAACCACATGCTAATGTTGACATCCCAGCGTTAGTTGCAGCATCATCCACAACATCAACAGCAGATGCAAGAGAATACCTAGAGCATTAAAAGTAGACGTTGAAGTCCACTGACAAAGCGGCAAAATGACAACTTAGGATAAGAACGTGTTGCAAGCACTAAGCATTCAACTGAATGAATGAGATTTGGACATTCTGCACGAGTTGCACAACATTACAGAGAGTTACAGAGATTACAGAGATATAGAGTTTGTAAACGGATGTTTTGATATAGTGTTTGTTGTTGTTAAACATGGACCCCAATTTGTTCAGTTTTTGGATTCTTCATTCAGTGTGGAGGCATGTGTGAATAACCTCTCTTTGTGAATTCATCACATCAGGCAGTGAGTACTCTGTATACATATAGTAATTTCGATGGTTAAGATTTCCCTTAATGTCTGTAAATATATTACCTTGTTGTGTGTTGCTTTTATGTTAATATGGTGGTATCCAATTCTATATTGTCTTAGGTAAAATGTTAGTTATGTTTGACCTGATAAGATAATCATCAGGACTTTTTCACAAAAGTGACTCTGACCCTTATTCAGACATGTTAAACTGTTGGCACAATTATGTAACTAGGCGCATGTCTGAAAGAGGCTAAGAAAAAAAGCTGTCTTGTTTTTTTAACCTCATCCTTTCTCCTCCACTCCTCTGCAGGTTCAAAGACATCCATGCTACAAAAGGAACTGAGGCCAGTCACTTCACCAGAACATTGTGTCCATTCACCAACGAGACTCCCAAACTTTACACCAGGTTTGACCTTCAGTTAAAAAAAAATAAAAATAATAATAATAATCCAGAGCTTCTGCGAGCTCCACAGTGAAAGACTCTCGGCAGACACTTCTGAGAACTGTGAGAAGTCTCGAGTGAGCAGCATGGTACACCGTCGGCATTGAATCTTCATCCAACAAAATCCCTGTGAGGAACAGGGCAGTGGAATATTCACTGAAGAACATTAGCGTTTTTCTTTTTGTCCTTGTTATCCAACATCAGGTCTGCAGGGGGAGGCTCCTTGAAGATTTTTTGTACCTTTGTGGCTTGATTTAGACTTGTCAGAAGGTCTTTCAGAAGTCAGCCCCCTTCATCTTCTTTACTATCCCCGCTATGAAGCCGTCCAGGGTTATATTCCAGCCAAGTTTCTTTAATGACAGCTCGCTGCTAAAGACTTTATAGAGGGTCCATTGGATTCTATCTCTCATTTGGCTGGGTGAAACTGTACACCTCCAAAATCTCTGCATACACAGGGGCGGACGTTGTGAAAAAAGCAAGAAAGTCAATGGGAACGTCACAGAGGAGACGACAGAGACGAGCTGACTGTCTTTACTCAATGTCTGAAGGTGATGAAATGTGGAAAATTTGGACGACCTAGCTTATAACTTATGTTTTTCATGTGGTGCCAACATAGACTAGAAGAGTAGTTTTTGTCAATGAACCTCACACATCTTGTACACACCACTGGGAGCATTTAGCAGATGTGGACCCCTGGCTCATTTTAATGGTCGATACCGTGTGTGTGTGTGTGTGTG
>NW_024617303.1:0-1256 GCF_008729295.1 Plectropomus leopardus | reverse complement strand
ATATTTTATTTTATTTTTATTTTATTTCCTCGGTCATTTTCTTGCGTGCTTTCATTTTCTACTTTTTTTGTCTTTCTATTTTTGCAATATTTCAGGTAATTTTGTTGTATTTTCAGGCAGGTTTTACTAATTTCATGCTAATTTGGCCGTCATTTCTTGTGGAGTTGCTCGTCGCCTTTGTGGATGATTTGAATGAAATCAAGCTAATTTGCTCATGTTTTAAAGAGTTAAGAGCACTGTCAGACCATTCGGTTATTCTTTGCACCACTCTCGGAGCGCAGAGCGTACTCTGGGCACAGGCAGAGTAGCACGGCATCAAGCACAGTAAAAGTGAAACTTAACCATTAACTGACCCTTCACTAAGTCCCGCCCCTCTATGCAGATTGGCCAATCATAGCGCAGCATCAGCCAGCTCCAACAAAGGTCCGACAACTACACAGCTTTGCTCCACTGGCTCCCAGGCAACATGTAGGAGTTTTGCTCTTTTCAGGCTGGTTTTGTGGATTTGGAGCAAAATGCAGCTGCAGATAAACTTTTCAGGTTGTCGGTGTTTGATTTCATCGCTTTTTCTCATCATCACAAATTTCCTGCAGTTTCTGTATTTTTGGATGGATTTTGTGTGAACAGATGTCAAAACTCAGTGTGACATGAAACTATCCAATAGTAGTGAGATCTTTATTTAGAAAATGCCAAATAAAATAGGAGGAAAAAAAAGCAAGAGAAACATCACCAGAATGCCCATCGGACATATTTAGTAAACAAACATGAGAACATCATGTATAAAAAGGAGTAGGAGGACGTGAATACTTATCAGATCCTACCCTCTATCCAATTACAGGAGGGCTGAACGCCACAGGAGAGAAAGCAACGGGGAATAAAACGGCGTGCTTCAGCTTCAGTTTGTCAGTTTAATCAATGCACATCACCGCGAGCAAACCAAGAAACCACAAGCTGCAGGTCCGAGTGCCATCAGCAGCACAAAATATGAATTACTGCTCTGTTTCCTGTTGTACCCGTGACTGCTCACACACTCTCAGCGGGCAGAGGAGTCTCTCAGCTGTCCGACTGCAGTTTGTGATATCGACCAACGACGGCAGAAACATTAAAAACCAATCAGCCGCAATTTAGAGAAGAGAAGAGGGAGGGAGGACGGAGCAGCAAATTACAGATGCAACACGAAAATACATGAGGTGTTCAAACATAACCAGACACACACGCGCACACACACACACACACACACACACACACACACACAC
>NW_024617302.1:0-2261 GCF_008729295.1 Plectropomus leopardus | reverse complement strand
TTCTGATTAATCCGAATAGTCTGTTGGTGACACACAAACCTGCAGGTCCAAACGATCCACTGTGTTATAAATATCACACACTGGTTTCAGTTGTGGTGAGAAATGGTTGACTCATCATGTCGGATCCAAACATGTCACCAAACCGCAGCTGCCCCACTTATTTTCCTTTTTATACACTAAACATTTATTTTCTTCTTCCTTTCTCTTTGCACTAACACAAATGAAAATATGTGTTTTTATTTGATATTCATTTTTGTCTGCTGTGTGCTTTTAGTGAGTGTGTGTCTCTCTGTGTGTTTCCGCAGACATCTCGAAAACTTTGGACGTGCCTGTGTGGAAACACGCTGTTTTTCTTCAATGACAAAAGAGATCCCAATGTAAGTTATCTTTGAGATTTGAGTTAATGAAATCCAGAGCTTCATGCAGGAGTTAAGTGTCACTCAGTGCGTTTTTGTGTTTGTTTCGTCAGTACATAGAGAAAGTGGATCTCACTGAACTGGTCTCGATAACAGATGACAGCAGCCAGGATCGAAACTTAGACGCAGCCAGACTCAACCTCCAGATGAAGGACGTGAATATCAAATTCACTGTGAGGGAATCAATTGAAAATATCTAAATCATCCTATTTTTCCTATTATATTTTTCATCTCGTATTTCCTAATTTTGACAGTTTTTCTCTCCTTCATTGGGTCCACAGGCTCCTAATGCAGAGGCTCGTGAGCTGTGGAAGGGTTATATCCGCGCTGTGGCTGAGGTCAGTGGTCAATAAAATTTAGCTCATTTTATAAGTTTTTAAAACTATTTAAGTTTAAAACAGATGTTTAGACGCAGGTCACATCATTTGCAGAAACAATTTGACCCTTTAACACCTGGATTGTCTTTAGTTTTCTTGTGCTGCCTTCACACCTTTCGTGTGCATTTGAAAAAAAAAACTGATTTCCTTCAAAAATGTGGATAAGTTAATAATGAGCGATGTGGTAAGAAATATTTAGTGAAAGGTGACCAAAAAAGGACCAGAAAATACGATAAGATTTTTTTTTTAATATAGGGAAAAATGTACAGAAAACTATATTTATAACTCTTATAATTAGATATTGGATTTTTTTTGCACATTCTTAAGGTCTTTTTCTTGTTTGTTTTTTTTTACTTCATTTTGAAAAATCTTTTTAAAAACATATTTTTTTAGGCAATTTTCTTACAACTTTTTTTTTTTTATTTACTTTTAGGTCATTTTCTTTTAATGTTTTATTAATTACTCGTTTGTATTTGTTTGTTTGTTAAGCTGCTTTTCACCTTCACATGTTTATGACAGAAAACAGGCCAATTTGCTCAGGTTTTAAAGGGTTAAAGCAGAAACTGTGTGTCTCCCTGCAGCTGTCGGTACCCTCCTCCCTCAACCTGCTGCCAGGTCAGATCCACATGCTGAAAGAGGCAGTGGAAAAGGAAAAGGAAAGAAAGCAAAATCTCTCTCCACCTGCTGTCACCGACTCCAATGTTTACGTCAGCATCAAAGCAGACATGCCAGCGTGAGTATAAACACGTCGACAAAGTATTGGATGGATTATTGAATGGGCTGACTCAAATTCAAACTTACCCACTAGGAAGAGACAAAGCGACCACAAAGAGATGCAAAGTAACTGCAAAGAGACAAATAACAAGGAGACAGAAAAAGACAAAAAATGATACAAAACTACCTCAGAGAGACAGAAACCTCAAAAATATGCATAACAAAGAGATGCAAAACCACCATTAAGTCTGTGAATCTGTCCCTTTAGGAGAGGTGTTGAGGCCCTTCATATCTCTGTGTCCAGGGGCCCATAGTCTCACAATGCAGCCATGCTAAAACCCTTTTTGAATGATCTTACTGAGAAGGGCACATGGAGAGCACAGACCTTCACCAAGGCCAAATGCCCTATCTAGCAATGTTAAAAAAGGTGAAAAATAATATGTGAATTTGCCGTGATTTGATCTATGCTCCAAAATGAATCAGTTCTTAGTTGGCCCGTGCTACAGTCTTCCACGAAGTTTTATGAAACTGAGGCGAGTAGTTCTCCCATACTTCAGCTGAGAGACAAACAAACAAACCAAAGCGAAAACATAACCTCCTTAGAAGAGAAAAATGCAGCATTTTGAAGCTTAAATCAAGCCGACAGTTTTTAGTTCTGATGATGTGTTTGTGGCATCTGTTCAGCTCACTTTTTTTATTCTAATTCATACATACTGAGTGTGTGTGTGTGTGTGTGTGTGTGTGTGTGTGTGTG
>NW_024617301.1:0-1026 GCF_008729295.1 Plectropomus leopardus | reverse complement strand
TATTTGCGCTTAATAATTTTATTTTTATTGTTTAGTTATTATTCATTTTTATGATTTAAATACATATGAATTGATAAATTACCGTGATTCTGTGCATTAAAAATGTTGGCTCCTCCTGCTGGGATACACTGTATTTGTTTTGTTGTGGTGACTCGTTTTGTGTGGCGTTCCTGTGTAACATCACGAAATCTGCACGCAGAAGAAGACCGTCTGACCCAAATTGTCCACGTGGCAATAAAAAAAGTCTTAACTTCGCTGATCTCCACTTTGAGGATTCAGTGCCGAGTTTAAGTGAGCGCGCTGTGTCTGATTTTTACTCGTCTTTTTCCCTCCAGGAGATCAAGTTGGCGCAGAAGCGAGCTCAGAAGTACTCTGCGGTGCCCGACATGTGGTCCAAGTGTCTGCTGGGTCACTGCTACGGCCTCTGGTTCATCTACCTGCCCACCTTCGTGCGGGCGGAGAGCGCCAAGGTGCGCACTCTGCACACGGCCTACGACGTCCTCAAACACATGGAGAACCGCAAGGTGGTGCTGCCGGACGAGGTGAGACGCCGAGCGGGTCAAAGGTCACTGCTGCAGGGAGGTTGTTCTGGGTGTTTTGGGTTTTTTAGGTTTAAACAACAGAAGCTTTAGGAGCACATCGGCTTGAATGTGAGACTTGTGTGCAGTTATTTGATCTGTAATCTGTTGTATATATACTGCAAAAAGCAGCTTTTTGTGTTTTAGAGTTAAAACGAGCGTTGCGTCATTTTCCATCATCACAAGTTTTGCTTTAATTAAAGTAGAATTTATCAACAGTTCATAGGACGGATAAATAAAATAAAAATATGGACCTAAGAAACCAACAAAGGTGCGTATTATACACACAGAAGATAAATGAAAATCTGCTGAAAGAAAATGCAATTTTGATTTTTTAATATTATTTAATAAATATAAAGACAATAAACTTGACATGTCAGGTTAAAATATTGTTCCTTAATGGCATGTAGTTCAAATAATATGTTTCTGAATGAAAAAAAAAAAAAAT
>NW_024617300.1:0-1030 GCF_008729295.1 Plectropomus leopardus | reverse complement strand
TGGGACAGGTCCTTTTTTGACATTTTTGCCATACTATAGCCTTGCTTTTTCGGTCATTTTTTCAACATGCCATATCATGGTGTTTTTGGCAATTTTTGCAATATGTTATGCTATGGCGTGTCTTTGCAGGCTATTTAATTTGTTTTTCATGTGTTTTCAGCTGTTTTTGAGACATGGCATTTTTTGACTTTTTCGCCTTACTATAGCCTTGCTTTTTCGGTAATTTTTTCAACATGCCATCTTACTGTGTTTTGGGGCATTTTTGCAAGATTCAATTCTATGGCGTGTTTTTGCACGCTATTTAATGTCTTTTTCAGATGTTTTCAGCTGTTATTGGGACATGTCATTGTTTGACTTTTTCGCCATACTATAGCCTTGCTTTTTTAGTAATTTTTTCAACATGCCATATTATGGTGTTTTTGGCAATGTTTGCAATATTTTATGCTATGGCGTGTGTTGGCAGGCTATTTAATGTCCTTTTCAGATGTTTTCAGCTGTTTTTGAGACATGTCATTTTTGTACTTTTTCGCCTTACTATAGCCTTGTTTTTTCTGTCATTTTTTCAACATGCCATATTACTGTGTTTTGGGCCATTTTTGCAAGATTCAATTCTATGGCGTATTTTTGCACGCTATTTAATGTCCTTTTCATGTGTTTTCGGCTGTTATTGGGACATGTCATTTTTTGACTTTTTCGCCTTACTATAGCCTTGCTTTTTCGGTCATTTTTTTCAACATGCCATATTATGGTGTTTTTGGCAATTTTTACTACATTATGTGCTATGGCGTGTCTTTGCACGCTATCTAATGTACTTTTCAGATGTTTTCAGCTGTTTTTGGGACATGGCATTTTTGTACTTTTTTGCCATACTATAGCCTTGCTTTTTCGGTCATTTTTTCAACATGCCATATTATGGTGTTTTTGGCGATGTTTGCAATATTTCATGCTATGGCGGGTGTTGGCAGGCTATTTAATGTCCTTTTCAGATGTTTTCAGCTGTTTTTGAGACATGGCATTTTTTGACTTTTTC
>NW_024617299.1:0-5849 GCF_008729295.1 Plectropomus leopardus | reverse complement strand
CATAATGTTTTGTTTTTAATCTAATATATGATATGTAATTGTTTGTTTCTGAAAAATATCTGATGCCAAATATTTACATTTTCAATTTATTAAAAGGTGATTCAGTCTAAATATCAAAATGTAGTGTAATTGAGTGTAATATTAAATTTTCTTTACTTCTGAAAAAATGTAATTTTTTCTTCATCTGAGTATCTGATGCCATATAGGCTATTTACATTTTTTAGTCAACATGTATACATAACAAAGTTCATTTTGAGCAGTACATGTGATCTTTTTCTTTTTTATTTAGAATTTAGAATCTCTTGTTTTTTTCTATAAAGTACTTGGCTCTACATTTGTATTTTTAAAAGAAGTAAAAGATTATTCCTTGTATTATTTTTGTCATATTGTCAATGTGCATAGGCTACATTATTTGCTTCTGTTAACTAAATCAATAAAGAGACAAAATGCCACAATTACTATTTTCTTTAATGTCTCAAGTCAAGTCTTGAGTTCTGAATTCAATAAAGAATAAACCAAACCAAAGTATAATGTTTACAATGTTCCCCATGTTAGTTTAGCATGTTAACATCCTAACATTTCTAGAACTAAAAACCTACTACTACTAAACACATACAGCTGAGGCTTATAGGAATCTGCCTTGCAATGCAGTCAGAAATCAGTACTGGACAAACAACATTTGACCTGATGAGGATGCTAGATGAAGAGTTAAGAGCTAACCAAAGTCCAAAACAACCTGAAATATTAAAATATTTTGTCTGATTTAATTTCTAGACTTAGACCTCACAATAGTCAATAGTACACTTTAAGGTGCATTGCGTAGGATTTTGGGGATCCACTAGCAGAAATAATGTATAATATTCATAACTATGTTTTAATTAGTGTGTAATCACCTTCAACTAAAACAGGATTTTTTACTTCCATTTTGAATCAACACTGTACCTCCATTGTAGGGTAGACCTACGTGTCTACACTTACCCTGTGGCATAGGGTATGTGTCTACACTGAGCCTTTGTGCACCTCCCCAGAAATGTAACTACATGTTGAGGCAACACAGACCTCCCTGCTGGAACGAGCCCTCCCGATGAGCAAACTAAGAGGCTGCTTAGGGCCCGCTGCCAAATTGACTGTGTCTAACTGTGACCTGTCTAACCTGACCTGTTCCTGACTGACCTAGCAATCCTACACATCTTGCTAGTGTAATGCTTTATGTTACTGATGGGGTGACAAGCAAGGATCATGAGGTTTGTTTAATACAGAACTAGCAACAACATAAAGAATATCCACAGTTTAATTTGGACCAGTCATTACTACATTTTGACTAGTCACTAATTTCATTTCATTTCAAAATGACAGTTCGATGGTTGCAGATATCCATAATTCAGTTTTGACCGGTCAAAGTAAAAAGTAAAATAATCTGAATGCTACTAAAATCTAAATGAAAATAAGAAGAAAAAACGAGTATCGAACCATAGGACTCTAGAGCGTGGGTGAATGCATGCTTAGGACTGAAGGAGAGTATTACCATAGAGTGCATTAGGGGGCAGAGCCTGTGTGAGACAGAACTACATATCTCATCTGTCTGAAAAATACTACTATAGCACCAGCACCTACATGCACCTAACACAAGCATCTTATAAACATACACCATCATGGAATAACACAGAATTCATTAGGACAAAAATACTGAATTTCACTATTTGGAAACGTATAAGTATTTAAGCATCTATAGTAGTAAAGCTGTAGACTGCAGTCAACTGAATACCCCTGCTCTCTCATCTAGTAAACCTATGGTGACCTCCATGTAACATAAAAATGTGAAAGCCCCTCCGTGAAGCTAGTGTTTAGTTTTCATCATTTTGGGCATCATCATAATGTAGGAAAATGGCTGTGCAACAAGGCTCCAAGGACCCGCTCCCTATGTAGACATAAGGGGATCATTCTAAACTAATAAAAACACAAGAAATCTTATTTTCAGGTTATTCTACACACCATCCACAATATCAATAGAAAGTAGTCAATCTCATGTCACCCAATAAAACCTGGTCTAAAGTGTACAAATTCATCAACTGTGAATCTAACGATATCCCTTCTTTCTTATGACTAAATGCGATAAAGCTCCAGCCATATCTCTAGATACTCAAATCTGTACAAATGCATTCTCAGTGACAATACCTTAAATGATTACATCTACGCAATCTGGCATTGTCCACCTGTACAACATGTTTTAAAGGAAATCACTGATAAACTGCCTCAACAATGAGTAAAAATATATCATGGAATATTGTGTTATATTATAAATACTTGCTCATCAAGTGTATCAATATCAAATGTATCACTATTATTATTATTACTACTACTGCTAATAATAATTATTATTATCTATCATTAATTTATTCATTCATTTATCGTCCGTAATCACTTGTCCTCGTAAGGGTCGCTGGGCTGGAGCCTATCCCAGCTGTCATTGGCTGAGAGGCGGGGTACACCCTGGACAGGTCCCCAGGCTATCGCAGGGCTATTATCCAATTATCTATAATTACATAAAATTGTCATTAGGATTTCATGATGTTACCATTACAACAATTAATGCAAATTCAGCCAATCCCGGTGAATTCTGCACAATCTTGCAATTTTGTCCAATCATCGCAAAAACAATGTTTAAAACAGGTAAAATCTCATTCCACTGAAGAGCTGTGCAGCATATTGATCCGCTCAGTCCTTCACTCTTTGTTTATCTTTCGTGGGTTTTTTTTTCCAAAACAGCCAGCTTTCTCACAAGGGCCTGGGGTGGCTAAAAAGGGCAAATCCTTGCTTCACTAAGTAAAACTGAAAATATTAGTAAAATTTGAAAGGGAAAGGGAAAATAAAATAAAAGCAAAAAATATGAAAGCATGAAAATATGAAATGGCAGATGGCGGCTAAACCCCGGACATTACTGGCCACCTCCCCCAGGTAGTGACAGGAATGGTAAATGAATATTATTTCAATATGTGTGAGTGTGTGTAAGTGGTTGTCACCTTGGGTGAAGAAGACAGTGCCCTACTTGTGCAGCCCAGTAAAAAAACAATGCCACTGCCAGTTTCATAGGGACAATCATATTTTATAACATGCATAGTTGTGATAAGAGAGATCTATTTCAGTTTAATACCCAATCATAGAATTCCAAAAGCTAAGTTATGGAACAGGTGTGCAAGTATGCCAATGGTTTATGATGTGTCACTGATAACGATTTTGTACTGTACAATGTTTTTCTGAGGAAAGTTAATATAGCAAGGAACAAGTTACGTATAAACATGAGTCTGGTGGAAGACACACAGGAAAAAGCAGCAGCAAGAACAGCAAGGAAAACCACTTTGAGCTCGAGACCACAACAGGGTGGGTTTTATCAAGTTTTTTTTTGTTGCAGTTCACCATAAATGAAACCTTTGTTTCTAAGAAACCACGTGACCATTTCTGTGGAAATGAAACTGGCTGCAGGGCTGCACTGGCACATGCAAGTACAAGTACAAGTGTGAGGCTTTATCCACAGACAAGTCATCCACCTATAGCATGAAAACTGCAAAGAAGATGCAATTTTGCACATCTCTTCTCCAAAGGTGGGTTGCTTTGTGCTATATTTTTGTGAGTGACCTAGATGAGTAACATATAGCTATTGAAAGCTATGGATAAGTGATCATTAATGTAACATGTTGCTGAACCTGAATTTGTAGACTATGATTGACCCCCTACTCCTTTACAGATGAACAGAGTTGCTGAGCTCCTCTTTTTTTATTTATATCTATGCCATATTCCCGGGCCCAGCCAGTACAGCGAGTAATTTATATATTCCTGAATTTTGTCTGAGATACTAAACAAAGTATTACGTGCACATATAGAGCACAACAAGGACTGACCCCATTTTACATTTCTGAATTACTGTTTGCTGTTACTGTGGGGGCCTTCAGGTCTCCTAATAAGGCTCTCCGGCTGATCCAAAATCTAATTTTTTAAATTTGTTTTCTAAGTACTCTGTTTTATAATGTGTATTTGCCTTCCTTGGGGTTTTAATAACTTTACATTGCTATTCTCTGACGAGGTTAAATGTCTTTTACTTTCCATTTCTAAGTTTTATTATTTTCTTTTAATTTTTTATTGTACAGTTCCTTTATCTATAAAATGTAGTTAAATGAAGAGACAGGAAAAGAGACAGAAGGAGAGGCATAATGTCAGACAGGAAGTGGTAGAAATGAAATCAGATATCTGTGTACAGTGAATATGTTTTCAGCTTAGGTGGGCTATATTTTAGATGAAAATACATTTTGTTCTATCTCTTATGTCTTTGCTGGAATCAATAAATTTTACTGATGCTGCAAGGTATTTTCAGCTTCTTGGGATATTTGTAGTTCTTTGGGAATAACACCTTATAGACCTGTTTCTTTTTTACTTTCAGAGTGAAGCTGTTTACATAATCTCGTTCAGGTGTTTGATGACAGAGACTGCAACCACTATGGAAGTAAACAGGTTTTTTTATGTATCCAACAATAAAAATAAAAATGGAATATTATTCCGCAAACTAGTGTGTATGGGATTATGAGCTGAGTCATCACACCTGAAGTTGTATACTTTCTCATTTATCAAGACATTCTGTGATGACGATTCCTCGGTGGATCTTTACTGTGAGCCAGCAGAGAATACTCCATCAACACTACGGTCTGACAGCAAGGGGGGCTGTCAACAGACTGATGCAAGTGGTAAAGGTCAGCTTTATACAATCAATCGGAAAGCAGAAAGGCACTGAATGATGTGTAGTCTGTAAGTAGTTTTATGTAAAATAATCAATATTACAACCATTATTATTGCTATTTCCACAGAGCCAAGCCCCACTGTGAAGATGACAGCCAGTCAAGTCGGTCACAAGTCTGTCCACACAAGTGAGTGAAAGACAATAATTTTGAAAAACAAACAAATGAATCAGTAGGTTCATTAAGTTCTTCATGTATGGACAAATTTAACTCTATGAAATGTTACAAAAGAACGAAGTAGACACAACATTAAAAAAATAAAACACAAACCTCTATGCTGAAAGACCAAAGACTTGACTTTAAAGCCTGTGCACACTCATAGTCCTCTCACAGAGGTGATTCAGGTTATTTTGCTTGATATCTTATTTTTAGGACAACAGGTGGTTTGTATTGATATAATCTTCCATGCATTACTATTGCCAAAAGCTATTGAAATCATTATTGCTGATCAAATATTCAGACATAATATGATAGTTTCCTGACATATTGTTAATCAGAATCACACAAGCCCTTCAGAAGTAATCTGATTGGATTTCGGGTATCAGATTGGATCGGACCTTGAAATTTGAGAAAAAAGAAAAGAAACATACACATCCTGAAATTGGATTAGATCACATAATCCAGGTCTTGGCTTTAATGAGAATCAAACCTCTGGTAAATGTTGGTCAAATTTGTTTGTAGTTTTGGGGTATGTTTGATCATTTAAGGAAAAGAGTTCAATGAAACTCTGACTGTCGCAGTGGTAAAGCAGATCAAGTAGACATTAGGCTTATGCATTTCAGTACAGTAAAT
Organism: Plectropomus leopardus; assembly: GCF_008729295.1. NCBI lineage: Eukaryota > Metazoa > Chordata > Actinopteri > Perciformes > Serranidae > Plectropomus > Plectropomus leopardus. Next base: position 273 of record NW_024617299.1, on the reverse strand, counting down.
TTTGTCTTTGTAGATTTTGTCTCTGTAAAATAATACCCCAAATAGATGTCAATATCCAACAATAATTATTGAAAGGTGCAATTACAAATCCATTTTGATCTCTTTGACGACACCTATGGCAATAAGCAATAATTACATTGCTGGCAGAGAGTCTTGAAACCAGGTTGGTGATTTATATATATCCATTAGTTTATATCATTTTATGAACCCTGCACTTGAGGAGATAGACAGTGTGCGTGTGTGTGTGTGTGTGTGTGTGTGTGTGTGTGTGTG
>NW_024617298.1:0-3380 GCF_008729295.1 Plectropomus leopardus | reverse complement strand
CACCATTTTCACTCCCTGACGTTGGAATTCAGTCGAGTACGATTTTCTCTGGACGAGAAACAACAGAAATATTTCTCGAAGCTTCTGCTCCTGCAGCCTCAGACTTCAGTCAGGACCAGAACCAGACGCCATAGTTCATGTTTGAGGATGATACTGACACCGGTTTTTAAGAGTTTCATCTTTTGTTGCTGTTGGAATCAAGAAATCACAAAAACACACTCTGCTCCCGTCGTCTGCTAAATTTCTTGGATCATGGTTCGCTTTACTGAAGAAAACTGGAGGAAACTCTGGGACTGTTATATCGAGGAGAAACTCCCGCCAAGTCCCTCATTTCTGCAAATTAACCCTTTAAATGCTGGACCAACATCACTTTTCTCGTGCTGCTTTCAGATGCCTTTTAGAAAGTGTTAACCCTTTGAAACCTCAGCAAATTGTCTCAATTTCTTGCAAAAACGAAAAAGGAGGCATTAAGCAACTTATTACAAGGTACCTTAGAAATTCGCCAAAAAAAATGGTGGAAAGTACAAAAAAATACCTGAAAATAAGCAAATAAACAAGAAATTCTGGTAAGTCTGTAAAAATACTTTTCAAATGAAAAAATAAAAAACTTTAAATAAAAAAAAAATCTAAATCTACTAATTTCTTCCAATTTCTTCTCTCAGTTGCTTTTTGCTCCTTTTTCCATGTTTTTGACAAATTAATAAATAAATAAAAAATATTCCACAAATTGCAAGAAATTAGTAGATTTAGACAATTATTATCATTATTCTGTTTTTTCTTTTTAACAAAATGTAGGGAAAAAATGTGTTGGGAAAAAAGAAAAAAATCTAGGGAAAAACTGTTTCTAATTATCATAACTATTTTATTACTATATTACAGAATTTGTATCATTTTTAAGCTCTCTAATTTATTATCATTATTGTTATTGTTGTTGCTATTTTCGAGAATTTCTTTTTTGTTTTTTTCCTAATTTCTTGCTAATGTTTTGTCATGTCTTCTTCTGTTGCTTCTTCCCATGTTTTTGAAAGAAATCAAGTCAATGTGATCGGGTTTACAAAGCTTGAAGCATAGATCAGGATGTTTTCCATCAATAATTTAAAAGGAAATTATAATTATTTTTCTCCAGTTTGGAAAAATGTTTGGAAATGAAACATGATAAAATGATCAGCCACACTGTTTGATAAAAATTCAGTGAGTCAAATCCAAAATAACACTCAGAGACATGAACTCATCCCTACTCACTACTGACATGGACACACATAAATCGCACGTATATGTGGACGTGAGCTACTCACTCTGACTAAATGTGAGGAGAATCCAGCCTGAGCCATCTGCAGACCGAAGCCTCGACCCTGACTGCTGGTCCCTGCACAGAAGAAACACAAAAACATCCTGTCACTCACAGTTTTATTACAAAATCACTAAATCATCCTTTCTACATCAAAATACAGCTTGTTTATCAAAAAAAGTGCCAGAGGAGGATCCCCTGCACACCCTGACAGAGGACACAGCTGAGACAATAATGTCCTAAAATCTGAAAAATGTCCTAAAATCCTACAAAGTCCTAGAAATAGCCTGAAATGATAGAAATGTCCTAAAATCCTGTAAATGTCCTAAAATCTGAGAAATGTCCTGACAATCCTAGACACATGTACGGAGCTGCTGCCGCTGGTCTTCTGTCATTTGGCTGAAGTGTCCCTAAAGCAAAGCGAGCTGATTATCTGTGTTCTAGATACAGAACCATTACGGGAAAGCTGTGCTCGTACAATAAAATAAAATTAAATTAAATCAAAATTAAAAATGAAAATAAAATAAACGCGCTCAAAGACACCAGAACGCTTGGTTTACATTTAACACGTTTAAAACGTGACTGATGTTGCAGCTGACTGAAAACTCTTCATACACTGAAACCAGATAAACGTTTTATCGTTGCAGCTTCAGATTTGTAAGATTTGACGAGTTGAGGGTCAGCTGACCTTCCAGAGAGAAAATCCTCTCTCCCAGCGCGTCCACGATGTCCTTCAGCGCCGACTCGTCCGACACATTGAAGAAGTGCTTCTCATCCGGGTCGCTCGCTATGAACTTGATTTCCTTCAGGAAGGCTTCGGGGTTGATTCCTCGACGGTTGTAATAACCCAGAACCTGGACGAGACGGAGGCAGAGAGGTTTTTAAGTCCAGACACGGAAGACAACAAAGTGGTTTTAGTGCAAAAAATGGGAAGTAAGACGAAAAAAGGACGTCGGACAGGAAGTTGGACAGGAAGTCAGCAGGTATCGTGGGTTTGAGGGAGGAGAAGGACGGACTCACAGCGATGGCGTACATGGTGACGTTGTCTCTCTCGCTGTCGGCGACAGCCTGCAGCAGATCTGGACTGTCATGAGATTCTCCGTCCGTGATCACGATCATCACCTTCTGAGCGCCGGGTCGACCGCCGCGCTTGAACGCCTCCGACCTGAAAGGAAACATACGGCGGAAGGCGGTACGTCAGGGATCCGTGTCGGTTATTGTGTCCGTCATTCACCAGGAGCATCGTTTGGTGTCGTACCGCGCCACGTTGATGCCCAGCGCCGTCCTGGTCTCCTCCCCGCCCCGCTGGTCGATACTCCTGGCGGCCTCCACCACCTCCTCCACCGTTTGGTACTCCCCCAGGCCGAACTCATGGACCACCGTGGAACCGTACTGGACCACGCCCACCTGCAGCCAAAACACAGCTCAATCCTGAACCCTGAACCTGAAGGCATCGCCGTCTGCCAGCCTACAGCTCAGCTCCCAGTCAAACCAGTCAGGTCAGATCTTTACTCTGGGCCGCGTCGCTGAGAACTAACCGCACCCCGTCAAAGAGGTCCTAGCTAAGACCCTAATGTCCTAAGTCCTAGAAATGTACTAAAATCTGAGAAGCGCCCGTTTAATCCTAGAAACTTACTAAAACCCTAAAAGTGTCCTAAAATCAAAAAAATGTCACAAAGTCTTTGAAATATCCTGAACTCCAAGAAATGCCTTAAAGTCCTAATAATGTCCTAAAATCCTCGAAATATTCTAAAATCCTCGAAATGTTAATCCTTGGGAAAAATGTGAGACCTGTCATTTTGCAGGCAGGTTTAGTTTCCGTGCTTTAGACTAAACCGGAGGTGAGTTTTACTGGACTCTGAGATTCAGTGATGAACCGACCTGCGTCTGACCTGGGCCGATGTAGAACTTCTGCAGGACGGTGATGAGGAAGTCCTGCACCTCGTACCACGGGTAGATCGAGTTAGAACCGTCCAGAACGATCACAATGTCCATGAACGTCTCACACCCTGAAAGACAAAAATATTAACAATACATAAACAAAACAAGAGACAGGATGGATGAACAGATGGATGGATGGATGGATGGATGG
>NW_024617297.1:0-4093 GCF_008729295.1 Plectropomus leopardus | reverse complement strand
TAACACACCAAACTGACATGTATGTTCTGTGCCTGCGTTAGAGGTAATACCCCTCCATACCAGCAGACGGTGGTTGTTTATATTTATCATTCAAAAAGGAAACCAGAGGACTGCCTTGATGCTACTTAGACAGTTAGCACATTAACAACACAATCCAATGTTGAAAGAAGAAAGCATATTTACTCTGCGGCAATGAACAGCAACATAATAGCAACAGGAAGTGTTTCTGCAATGGGCTCACTAAGAAAAAAAGCAACCTTACCTCTTATGACAAGTTTGTTTCGATCTCAGTCCCTCTTGACTTGAGTCCCTTGTTTACATTTTTCATACACTGATGGGCTCCATGGCTGCCGCCAATTCAGCACTAAAGCTGATTAGGGTCAACGGTGCAGGACACACCACAGAGGTGAGGACCAATGGTGCTCACCAACAGCCCAACATCAACGGACCTGCAACCGTTGGCTTGGTCACAACCTTTATAGCCCCAGTGCTCAAACCACGTCCATCTTTGAACTGGGCCTTCATTGTCGTATCTGATCCCTAACTGGTTCTTGAATGGTTGCAACATTATCAAGTTGACAAAAAACAGTCAGACAGACAGACCGACATGTAAACTGTGACCAGGTGTACCTGTTTTCCTGGCTGATCTTTGTCTTGCAGGATGTTGGTGGAGGCAGAGGGTCGTCATTAACCTCATGAGTCACAGCTGAGCCCACTGCAGTTCCTGCCACCTTCTAAAGACTCCTTCTCTTCCCATGCGGGCTCAGCTGTGTATCTTTATTTACTACACATTTCCAAGCACCCACACACCACATATACACGACTGATTACTGACTTAGACATTCATTCAGTTCTTTATGGTTATTTTTGATAATAAATATGCTTTTAAGTTTTGTACACTTGCCTGGTCTCCCATCTTTGTTGCAGCCTGTGAGCTGGGCTGTGACAAAACGCTTGGCAAAATACTGAAAAGGGTTTCTGTGACCGTTTCTAATACAGATGGTATCACCTAGACTACATTTTGCCATGATCACACACGCACGCACACGCACGCGCATGTGCACGCACACGCACGCACGCACGCACGCACGCACGCACACACACACACACACACACACACACACACAAGGTCAAAATAATACGAGCTGTCATGTTGTTGTCATGGCTGGTAATCAAAGAAATAGCTGTCACATTGAGAGTGGCTGCTCATGCTCACCTTGCCGTCAACTCATATTTATCCACATGAATCCCAATTAGTATGACTGTATGAAAATAATAGTTGCATTTATGCATGATAGGCTTATCAGTTTTGGAAACTGACTGCCACAGGGAGTCACTGGACAGCATCATGTCCTTTCCTTTAGTAAAGGATGATCCAGTGTAACCTTTGCTGGTTACAGCCCACCTGAGCAAAAAACACTGTTAGACTGCAGCCAGGGTGTACATGGCTCCGTGATGCAGCTCATCACCTTTTGAGTCTTGCTATTGGGTGATTCAGTGCTTGAGGGCATTGTGGGTAGACATAATTGCAGTATTTACACCTTGCTATCAGTAATTTTTGCGTCTTTTTACAAAATTTTTAAGGCCTACTTCTTACCGAAGATGCATCAGTTAAGTACTTGATGACATGAGGTGCGGGTTGGACTGGAGGGTTAAGCTCACTGAAAATGCAATCAGTGATGCAATGTAATTGAGTAAACTTAGTCAAGTACTATACTTTAGTAAGGTTTTGAAGTACTTGTACTTAACTTGAATGTTTCATTTCAGACTACTTTCTACTTCTACTCCACTACATTTCAGAAGCAAATATTGTACTTTCACTCGACTTTTACTGGATAGCTTTAGTTACTCACTACTTTGCAGATTTAGATTACTACTACACAAAATAATGAAATTAAATCAGACAATAAATGCAGCATTGTAGATTAACCCTCTGAAACCTGGGATAATTGGCTTGATTTTTTTGATTAAACAGGGAAATGACCTGAAAAAAAACTGCTTAAAATATAATTATGAATCATGCTACTTTACCTAATGAGTAGTTTTACTTTTGATACTTTAAGTATGTTTTGATGCAAATACTTATGTATTTTTACTTAAGTAATATGTAGACAGAGGGACTTCTACTTGTCAGAGAGTATTTTTACACTGTAGTATTGCTACTTTTACTAAAGTAAAACATCTTAGTACTTCTTCCATAACTGAACACAATGCAGACAATTTGTGTGGAAAAACAATTTATTTTTACAATTAAACACATATATTGAATGAAAGGACATTTTATGGTACAAGACAACAGATGGACGACGAGGGTAACTCTCTGGGCCTCATAAATATTGTTGTGTAAGTCCGTGTCCTGGTTCTGAGTTTAGGCGTCACAGGTCGAGGAAGAAGCGTTCCACCTTCATCATGTATGCTGGCTTTAAGTAGCGCTGCAGTTCACTTTTCTTCAGCCACAGAAAAGGAGCATTTGGGGCAGCAGGGGGAGCGCTGCCTGACAGAATGGCTTTGAAGAAGAACACCTTTCTTCCAACCAAGTTCTCCGTCCGAATAGCCTTGGGCAGTTTGTACTTGTACACTCCACAGGGGGCGTTGCCAAGGAAAGTCGCCTTGAAACCAGCTGCTGTGGGAAGAGAACAGGGTTGAGGTCATTCAGCTGGAGACTAAAGGTGAGCTAAAGTGCAGATGTTTGGAAGTTGTATGCAGATTCTGCAGCTGCACTTAGTTTATGCTGTGTTATAATTAAGTATTTCTCCAATACAGTTTCTCACTCTCTGCTATGACAACAAAACACTTTTCCCAATTAAGTTTTAATTAAATCTCATGTCGTCTAAATCACATGCTCCGAGTTGGCTCAACATGCAAAGTGAGGCACTAACACCGCCATGTTCGAGACACAGCTCCCACTGAGTCTGCTTATTTTAAAAATGGATCGACTCCTGCTACTGTGAGGCACTTTAAATGAAACCCTCCACCAAATGGCACATGTTAATGTCAAATGGAAAGTCTTAATGGGGAGTGATTGATGGAGTTGGCACATTAATAGTTCATGAGCAGTGTTGTGAAACAGTTTAACATGGCTCAGTCATTGGCGTTTTATTTAAATGGTTAAGAGTGTAAAGGCTTGATTTCTGTCGGAATCAGAGAAAAAAAAAGAGAAAAAGCCCATTTTACAGCAAATGTTAAATATCTCATGTGAGGGATCATGACAAAGTCTCTGGAACATTTGTTCATGTGTTGCCAACTATGACCCCAAACCTCCTCCCTGTCAATTGCTCACTGCTGTTGATCCCAAAGCTGACATCAGTGGAAGTGACAACCGCAACAGACTGGTGGGATATGATTGGTTAAATGCTGCATATATATACATGTATTGTCTGTTTGAGGTTTAAAGGGACAGTTCACCCCCCAAACTGAAAAAACATAATTTTCTTCTTACCTGTAGTGCTATTTATAAGGCTAGATTGTTTTGGTGTGAGTTGCCGAGTGTTGGAAATATCGGCAGCAGAGATGTCTGTCTTCTCTCCAATATAATGGAACTAGATGGAACTCAACTTGTGGTGCTCAAAGCACCAAAAAATACATTTAAAAAAACTCAACAGCAATGACTCTTTCCAAAAAGCATGACCTGGATACTCAAGATAATCCACAGACCTGCAACAACAATGACAGCATACTCGTTTTTATTGTTGTTGTTGTTTTTTAAATATGTGTCCCTTTATCATTCTGTGCCCCCTCTCTAAATCCAGAGGTTTTTGCAGGTCTGTGAATGCAACACAGGCGGAGCTCTCAATGAGTTCTTTTTTTCCTCAGCAGCAGTTTGTGATTTGCAGGGTGGATTATTGATCTGTCGATCAGTTCAGGGCTAATCAGATGATTGGATGAGAGGAGCAGCTGCTGTGAGTGAATGCAAACATTTACGCACAGAAGAATGAACCATTATATTCCACTTTCAATGCGCCTGCTGCTCCATCAGTGCCCAGAGTATGCTCTGCACTCTGGGAATGTGGTGCAATCACAAAGTGAACCATATACATACATACATACATACATAAATACACACACACACACACACACACACACACACACACAC
>NW_024617296.1:0-1919 GCF_008729295.1 Plectropomus leopardus | reverse complement strand
ATGAAAATACACAAATTAAATTCATCTGTACTCACCACATCTCAGCCTGTCATACCCTCAGGTAATCAAAACAAAACATCAAAACAAAATAACGTAGTGGTTATCGGTACCTTATCTGCCAAGAGAAGCTGGAAATTATCAGTTTATTGGCATCGGCTGAAATAATCATAATCGTGCATCACTGAGATATATATAAAACTTTAGTTGCAGCCCTAAAAATATATATGTGTTGTTTCCATTATCCTGCCCTTAAGTGCACCCATCACACAGCATCTGAACAAAACGTTATTCCAAACAGAAACATGTGAAAACATCAACTGCGAGCTTCTGCTAAAGGCTGAGAGCTGAAGCCAAAAAACACCAAACCTCCAGCACTCAAACATCTGAGGCTGGAGGCTTGAAAGATCTGAGGCTGTTTTAAAACTTTAGGAGACGTTAAAGTCAAGGTTGCAGCAGAGGAGAAGCTCCTCCAGAAGCAAACGCAGACGAGAACTCTGTAAATAAAAGTCTGGCAGCAGTGTTGTGGCCCTCTGGATGACTCTAGTATGAAAGATGTATCAGAGCAAGTAAAGAAACAACAAAAAGGCACTGAGAGTACCCGGAGGTCAACGCAAAACCATTCATCCTTAAATGTATTCAGAGTCCCGTGTGTGGAGTCAAACAGTGGCTGTGGCTGTGTTGTATTAGCTCTGCAGCAGGAGGTCATGGACTGCGGTTTCCATGCCTATAATTCAGTAATTTCTCCTAAAGCAGAGTTATTTGTGATTATTACAGGGTGGATGTCCTTGTAAGGAAAAAGAGCGAAGAGGACAAATGAGCTGCCACTTTCCGGGCTGCTCTCCCCTGATGCTTCAGCCGCCGTACGGCTCCATAGGCCGCTCCGTACTGATTACCAATGTATAAAACACAAAAAGGACAAAGACCTCAGGGTGCTGAAACACCACGAATACCATTAAAAAAAGAAAAGAAAGGGCACTTTTGGCTGAGATTGCAAGAACCATTAGACCTAATACTCCGTCATTTGAGAAAAGCGGCCTTTTACACTGAAAGGGAACTTTGTAAAAACCGTTATTTGAAGAATGACGCATGTAAGAGTCATTCTAACTATCGGCTCTCTTTGTTCAAGTACTTCAATGAAAATAAGTCGACTTCAAAAAGCAAAATTCCCACAAGACAGGGTTTCTGGACATCCTTAAAAGTCTTCAAAGGCTTTTAAAAGTCTGCTCAGACATGGGAATCAGTCTTTTTTTTTAACGTAGCATTGTACAATCTAAAAATAAATTACAACTAAATTAAAGAAAAATAAATGAACAAATCCCTCTTCTTTCACTCGTCATAATGAAAATTAAGCTAAAGGAATCACAGAACAAACTAAAATCGCCCAAAAAAATAAAATAAAAGAAAGAAAGAAAGAAAAAAATCCTCGCCAACAAATGCCAGGTATGTCACAACTCTAACAAGATCTAACTTTTTCACTGTACCAAAATATTTTATGTAACAATAAAGATTTGGACAAAATTGTGCTTAATCTTAAATAAAAAAAAAAGAATATTCTTCAAGTTTGTTTTCTAAAATTGGTCTAAAATTTAATCTGCGGTGGCATTAAAAAAGGCTAAAAGTATTAAATCTAACTTCCCTTAAGCTGTAGGAACCCTGTTTTTCTAAAGTATGTGTGGTTTACTAGTATTTTAGATATGAACGTCTGTGGTTTGATCATTTTAGCAGGTGAACAAGAAAACAAAAGGATGCGTAGTTTCAAACCCACAAGGATCAGATTAAGTCTGTGCGGACTTCATCTGTTAAATGTGACGGACAGGTAAGAAGCCTGAGAGATGTTTTATAAAGTGGTGTGAAATGTCCTAAAACGAAGCATTCAGGGTCTGATGTGTTTAAGGCAGCTCAGTAATGAAACCTGTCGG
>NW_024617295.1:0-1023 GCF_008729295.1 Plectropomus leopardus | reverse complement strand
ACACACACACACACACACACACACACACACACACACACTGCAGTGTGATGTAGCAGAAATGATGCTCTCTCTCTCTCGCTCTCTATCGCTCTCTCTCTCTGATGATCGATAACTGCCTGATAATCAGATCTGTCGGTGATATATTGGTCATCTATCAGTGATCAATAAGTCGTCTGTAAATAAGCCAGCAGCAGATCTTTACCTGTCCTCGTGCAGGACGTTCGCCCTCTTCCTCCCGGTAACCGACAGGCTTTTTTTTTTTTTTTAACGTCACCGCTCCGTACACTCAGCGCGCGGCGGACCTGTGACGTCATGACGCAGGGCGCTGAGACAGCTGTTTGTTTTCCCGGTGTTTGTTTATTTGTGACTTATATCAAATATTTATCATCACAGTGGATTCTGGTCCGGAACTCAGACTGTCAGTGAGTCAGAGCTCAACACACACACACATCATTCACATGCTCAGCATTCACAACAAATAAAACAACAACAACAACAAATAAAACAACAACAATTATAACAATACTATTAGTAGCAGTACTAATAATAATATTCAGAATAATACATTAACAATATCGGTTCAAATGATGTGCTGATTTATGAATATGTTCAAAAACAAGTTTTAACATTTTAAGATTTACTTAAGTATTCACGCAGACTGCAGTGAGGTTATTAATACTACTATGCTGCTGTGTGTGTGTGTGTGTGTGTGTGTGTGTGTGTGTTACTCACCAGTGAGTTGGAGACAGGCAGGAAACGATCAATGCCAACAGACAAGGGAAGAGATGAAAACATCAAGTTAATGTTTTCTTATACACACACACACACACACACACACACACACACACACACTGCAGTGTGATGTAGCAGAAATGATGCTCTCTCTCTCTCGCTCTCTATCGCTCTCTCTCTCTGATGATCGATAACTGCCTGATAATCAGATCTGTCGGTGATATATTGGTCATCTATCAGTGATCAATAAGTCGTCTGTAAATAAGCCAGCAGCAGATCTTTACCTGTCCT
>NW_024617294.1:0-1136 GCF_008729295.1 Plectropomus leopardus | reverse complement strand
AAAAAAAAAAAGCACACAATACTGTTAAACATGCACGACTTAAGAATATATAGTACAGTTACACAATATGAGTGGATAAAATCCAAATTGCAGATGAAGCAGGCACAGTATGAGTATAGTTATTTCTAGATAATTATTATTATTGCAGGGGTTTCCCCGTGACACTGGGCTCCTTTGAGATCCGCGCACTATTTAACAGGAGGTCCTCTCCTCGGCGCATTGATCTCCGTGTGTGAGCAGGCTCTGCTTGTCAGTCAGACTTTGAACAGTGCACTGGCGCTCATCACTGCTAATCTCCGGCCGCTGCTTGTCATCAACGACGCTGCTGCTGCTGACAGTCATCACCGACCAGCTTTACCAATATAGATTAGGATGAGCAGTTGCTGAGATAAGGCAGGAAACCCCGAGGGCAACACCGTAGGGACCGAGCGGAGATTAAACGTTAGCTACGCCGTTTAACATTTACTCGGGAGTTGCGATGGTCCAGTCAAGGGATATTTTCATAGCCTTGCTTCTAGTGGGCTATACAGGTAAGGAACCTCCCATTCACCACTTAAGCTAAATGTTAACGTTTTGCTTTGAATATTTCGCCACCTTTTAATAGTGGTCACAGGACGGCAGGCGTCCACTCGCCTCCTGGTCTTCCTCCTCCCTCCTCCTCGTCGTCCTCCTCCTCCTCCTCCTCCTCCCTCCGCCCGCAGGCGCTCTGTTTAGAAGGTGCAACGGTAACGGTACTGCGTCTGCCGCTAATTAGCTTACTGGCGAGCTCGGTGATGTGTTTTTTAAGTAAAGACAGCTTGCTGCTAATGTGTCAGGGTACCATCTTCCCCCGGAGACACTCAACGGGCTGCATATACTCTTTGCGTGACCAGCCTGCACGCTGACTTAGCGTTATTGTGCATTAAATTAAACATGATACTGAGGAAGGACAAGCTTTAAAATTATATCAGCATGAATGTGGGCATTATGTGAATGGGAATGTGACATGGGGATTTAATTTCTCTCCCATTTGAAGTCGTGTTGGTCTCGGCCGTTTGGTCTCAGCTTGGATGGGACGTGTTTGTTGTTGATGGGGAGTGATGCTGAGCGCCTTGCATTTGTACACACACACACACACACACACACACACACACACA
>NW_024617293.1:0-3210 GCF_008729295.1 Plectropomus leopardus | reverse complement strand
ATAAAAATAACTGAATACAAAGAATTAAGTGAAAATGTTAGATATGTTACAATAAGCCTTGAAATTCCAGTGTGATTATTCTTGTGGTAATATAAGTAGTTGTGGCTTATTTCAGACAATAGATGGCAGCATAAGTTAACTTTCACCTGACCGTGTGTGAGTGTGTGTTGAGGTAAATGTGATGATATCTGATGTGCTGCTGAATCAATTTGAATTGGCTGTATGTTACATTGCAGGGAAAGAGTGGTTAAACAGTGACAGGATGAAAATACATCGATCAAATGAGTGAAAGAGAAGAGTTTGTGATAGAAAGTGAGGCAGAGAAATTGTGTGACAGTGATGGACTCTCGTCTTCCTCTCTAACAACCAGGAAGGGCTGAACAATAGCAGCTGAAGTGGAGGTTTCCCCCTGACTGAGTTATAATCACTTCCTCTGGATAACACGTGTTCACACACACACAGGGGTCATGTGGCTGTGAGTATGAACACACTCTTTCTCTCTGCAACCTCACCGCCAACCTGAGTGTAGGTCACAGCCCTCGTCATGCTTGTTTCCTCTAATACAGCAACTTACGCCTTCTTTCTCACACCTTGCCGTCTCTCTCTCTCTCACACACACACACAACTTAGCTCTCCAGATGAAATAACTCTTGAAATCTCACATGTAGTGTAACTCTGGACAAGGATGTATTGCTGTCAACCTTCATAGACATGACAGGGTACATTTGTGCCACAGCAACACGATTAAAATGTTTATATTAATATTAAATAATATTATTTCACTTAATAACGGCCCACAAAAAATTATCACTCTGTTGTGCACCTCCATGGAGCTTTTTAGCCTCATTCAGTTCACCGCTTTGATTTCAGGGCTGCACATTTTCTGCAGATATTTTACTTTTCTCTGGTTTTTGATGAAGACCAAAGCAGAGTGAATGTTGGATGTGTGTAAATCAAATGACCATAGACATAAAGAAACTGATGAATGCTAATGTAGCTTTGTGGCTGCTTGGTGTGATGGTGACACCTTAGAAAACCACCAGCTGGTCATCAATATAGTTAGACGATGATATTTGGTTGAATTAAGGTTGTAACGTTAAGTGATCTAAATTAAATATTGGCCAATGTATATTTAAAATAGACTACTGATGATGATGTTGATATGTTGTTTTCAGTTGTGTAAAGTAACCAAAATCCAACGTCCTCCAAACGTCTCAATGTCAAAGTCATGTGATGTGTATTGTTTTAGGGGAGAGTCTTTTTGTGTAAATCAGTTCAGCATCATTTGTGATGTGAAGTGATGAGCAGCAGCCTCCTCACAGAGTGAAAATGAAATCATTAAAAAAGGGAAAGGGATATTTTTCAATGTCTCGACACTCCCTCTGACAGTTTCTCTCCTTTCTGCTCTGTTTTCTTATCCCGCTTCACTATAACTAATTTCCCTCTGCCAGGCGTGGGAACGCAGAGAGGATAAATAGAGATGGATGATTTCATTTGTTCTCATGCTCTCTTGCTGCCTTTATATTATCATCAGTGTAGAGGTCAGAATGCCCTTCAGAGAACGACTGATCCTTTGCCAGAGTTATTAATATATATGGCGTTACTGCATCAATGGTGAGAGACTGAGCAAAATCTGCAAAATAAATCATTAGAGAGCACAGGTTGCTCCACTTTTATTTTCTCTAAAGTGATGCACTTGTTTAACAAAACAAAAAAAATCTTGATATAAGTTATGGCATAATGACCTGTTGATGTGGAATTTCTGCAGTGTGTGTGTGTGTGTGTGTGTCTGAGAGAGCTGCTCTCATTGCCCATGAGATCATCCTGGTGGCCTTTTGACCTGGAAGTGGTTATGGTTCCTCAGAGACACCCTGAAGGGTGTGGAGTGTTTCTGTCCTGTACTGTTGTCTTTGACTCCTTGTTAGTCTGAACAATGTGAGGTGGATGGAGGAAATTCCACTGTGCAGGTTCAAGGCTTCTTATACACACACACACACACACACACACACACACACACACACACTTGTACTACCCACACTGATGAACACAGAAAAACTGACTGTAACATGATCTCATATATAAAAATGTAATGACAACATGCCCACAAAATGACCCCTCTAGAAATTAAATTTATTTGTTTACTTTTTTGTTAAATTTTGTTTGTGGGTTGAATTTATAACATGAGGTTTAAAGAAACATGCAGTGAAGCTACAGGTTTAATAATTCATTAACAATTGATGATAAATATTGCATATTTCAGCAATGGCTTTATCTAACAGTATTTAACCCTGCATTCAGACTCCTTTATCGAGCATTTAAACTACTGAAACTTGAGAAAAATGTTTTTAATAATTTTATTTAACAACTTATGCAAACACACATACAAATGGACAGATAGTTGTAATATACAGATATATTCATATTGTACAAAAATAAGAGAAATGGTTTGTCTTTCAAAATTCTTAGACATTTTTTAAAAAGAAGGAAAAATATTCAGAAAAGTATATTTATATAAGGCTTATGTAATGTTCTCTTTAATGTTTGTTTTTCTTTTATTTAACTGTATTAATTTGGGAAAAAGTTTGTTATAAGCCCAAATTATGTTTTCATCAGTTACAAAGATACCTCTGATTTTATATTCTGAGCAATTATTGCCAAATATGTAAAAGTTAGAGCACTGAACCAAAGCTTCAAGTCAAAGCTCAAAGACAGGCAAATCCTAATATGTGTTTACAAATTGCAGCTAATGGCTATTTTAATGATTAATACATCATTTATCATTCTTTGTCTCATAGTTGCAGGGCATTAGGGCCACAATCCAGTTATGAAATATTTATAAGCATGAACAAATATTCACTTATGACCTATTAACAATCTTGAAGCAGATGACTTACTAACGTTTGCTGGCGGCTGATTGGAAAATGAGAAACTCATCAGCATTTTGTTATTGACAAGATTATTAACGACTCACCAGAAACAGATTTTTCAGAACCTGTCAGCCTGAAAGTTACTCCTGTTAATGGCTTAAAACTGCAACAAATTATGCCAGATTCCTTTCATACCCTCCCTGCATCCTTCCATCCCTGTGCCACCTTTTCACATCCTTCATTCCTTCTCTCTTTCCATGTCTTCATTTGTCTCTTTTGCCTTCTCTCCCTCCCATCCTCCCTGGTTCCCAGATCAACTTGAGGTGTCTATGGGAAATCATTA
>NW_024617292.1:0-2500 GCF_008729295.1 Plectropomus leopardus | reverse complement strand
TTCAGTTTGTTTACAGACTCCAATTATTGTAATGATGACACTGCAAACTTTTAAAACATTGTACAGGCGATCTGCTTCATTTAGCTTCATTTACACAAATTCTCATGTAAATCAGCATCAAACCAGTTTGCTGTTGTATATGAATCAGCTGAGCGCACCTTTAACCGTAAAACTACATCAACACATCAAAAACACCCAATCAGCTCTCAGTCAGACAGCCTGTGGGCAGGGCTTCATGTCGGTACAGACACATCTGGCTACTGACCACAAGTCTTTGTGTTTAATACTCCTTAAAACAAAATCAGTCCAGTGTTAATATACAATAGACTCTGTACGGTTCATAATTAATGAATTTAGTCTCTCTGACTGCAAAACGTCACCATCAGCCTCAGAAAAAAAACTTTAAATAAGAGAAATAAATTCCAAAATGTCTGAAATTCAACAAAAATGATCAGTTTATCTGACGCGTCATATTGTTGATTCATCATCTAAACCAGTCATCTGTTTGATCAGCTGAGAGCAACTGCAGCGCCTGGCTCTAAAACCTCCGACGCCTCGAGGTCGTGAGATCATCGTCGTCTTTTGCACGACGTCAGAGCGAGTCGGGCTCGGACACAAACCTGCGGCGTGCATTGTTCTTCAGTCGCTGGCGATCGATTATGCGCGAGCGAACAAAATACACTCAAGGAAACACAGTTTATTTAAGGAGTAGTTTGACATTTTGGGTCAAACACGTATTCACGTTCTTGAGTCAGATGTTCAGATTGATTCCACTCTCATGTCTGCACAATAAATGTGAATCTAACAGTCAGATGGCGTAACATAAAGACGGAAACAGGAGGAAGCAGCTGCCCTGTCTCTGTCCAGAGACAATAAAGTCCACCTCCCCGCTCCTCTAAAGCTCACTGATGAACACCGAGTGTCACACAGCCAAAGTGCCCTCTCTGATGCAGCTACGGTCCATAAAACGTGATAAAGTGCCCTCTGTGGTTCTCTTGATCTTACAAAGAAGAACAAGAGGAACATTTAATCTCCGCGTGTGTTCATGCTTCACAGTAATCAGTTATATTTTCTGTAAAATGCTCCGACCTTGGAAGTTATTCAAAGACCAACGTGTAAAATTAAAATCATTTATCTAAAGATCTGCATGTGTGAGAGGAGCTAAAAGCAAACGGATGAGAGAGCGCACAGACGTTTGGACAGGACAGAACTTTTATATCTAAAATAAACCCGACACGACTTGAACGTGGCATTAATTTTGGTTTTGAAAAGCCAGCGTGGTACCTGTGGGAGGACATGTTTGTGTGATGAGTGACGGCTCCATCAGCAGGCAGCCTCATTTATCTATATCTGTAAAGACAGTTGCTCCTCTGCTGTCCTTTACTCTGCAGAGGGGACAAACATCAGCGTGAGTCATCACACACCTGCGGAGAGGACGAACTCGCCGCCCTGATGACCCGGAGAGAGAGAGGGGAGGTTTATGTGTCTCTTATGTGAGAAATTTGGCAGCTGAAGTTGACGGATCAGACACAAATCACTTTATGACAAACACTCGACGCTGGAGCAAACAGAAACTCTCCGAATTAAAATTAAATAAAGTTTCTTTTTGATGTTTTTTTCAGAGGAGCATTCTGGTGTTTTGAAGAAACCAGAGAATTTCGTAATTTGGTGACCGCTGCTATGTCTTGTCTCACTAGGTCAGTTTCCATTAAAAAATCTGCAAATTGAAATTGCTAATATAAAATACACCTAAAAGAAACATGTTAATTTAAAAAAAAACAAAAAAAAACTCATTTGTTGAAAAAATGTTTTTTCATGAGGTGGTATTTCAGGCGATTCAAAAAAATCCATATTTTGCAAAACTGCAGTGAAAACACTTTTTAGTCTTTTCTAGGTCACATGACGCTGTGAGGTCACATGACGCTGTGAGGTCACATGACGCTGTGAGGTCACATGATGCTGTGTCTGTGTGCTTGTCAGTAGGAACTGGCTCCCTCATGATGCAGCAGGAGCTACAAGAGCTGTTACTGCATCACATTACTCATAACAAGTTTAATCCTTACTAAAATGTAAAATGTTATATGAAATTCACCCCCAGTACAGTTGTCATGAAAGTTAAAGTTTGACCAAAATAGTTTTGTGCACCAGGCAGTAAGCATGTTTTATTTCTGCTGTGAATTTGGGCATTTTAGCACTGAGGTCTTTGGGGACTGACTCTGTTTTGGCGCCAGCGTCTGATGGACATCAGAGGGATCAGAGCTTTCTGCTTTCCCTCTACAAGGACCTGCTCCCTGTGTGGATATAAGTGGCTCATTTTAAGGTAACGAAAACGCAACAGACTTATTATATCAAATTCCATTTTTACCAATAAATGCCCCAAAATCCTACAAACTGGAGCTTTGAAGGAGCAGCTACAGAATGAAAACTGTTTCAAAATGTTACCATTGGCATGGACGTAAGTCCCAACGTGGTAAAAGATTAGTGTGTTTGGTTCACACAC
>NW_024617291.1:0-1313 GCF_008729295.1 Plectropomus leopardus | reverse complement strand
GTGTCGAGGTGTTACGGGACTCGGAGTCTTTTTCAGGAAGAATGTAAACATGAGCGATTATCTCACCAGGTATCGAAGGTAATGATGTGTGGCGACGACATCCTGCACGCTCGCACGTTTGCTCCTGACGGGAGGCGTGGGGACGATTCACAGTCCTTCACGTTTTACACGTCGTGCAAGAAGATAAATCAGTTTTTAATTATTGTTATTAATTAAATTCATTCATTTACAACAGCACTCATTGGATTTACGCTCAAAGGTTTTCAGGCTGTTTGAAAACATTAATTTCTTCAAAAATCAACCAAAAAACTTCAATAAATTGCCAAAATGTTTTCCTGAAAATCATTAACAATTTGTAGTCCAAATGTTTTCTTTAAAAACAGCCAAAAAATAACAGAAAAAAACGTTGAGAATCGACAGTAAAATTAAATAGTTAAATCTGGCCATTTGAAGTTGTATGCCCCTCCCTTAAACCCCAAAACACAGAAGTCCCTCTGCAGTGCTTCACACATTTGACACGTCTCCCCCCTATGGATGGTCTTTAAAATTAAACAAAAAGTCCTGGAAAAGTTTTGGCAAAGGAACCCTGAACATTAGTCGGGTGTTTTTTTAATTGTGTGAACGCTGCAGCTCAACAAAGAAACAAAAACTTCAATATAACTTCAGATAAACTTTGTGGCAGACTGTAACTGAGTACATGTACTCGAGTACTGTGAGGACAGATTCCAGGTACTAAAAACTAAATCTCAGAGTAAATCTGTCACTTTTTACTGCATTTATCTGACAGCTTCAGTCACGTCACAGTGAAGAATTAAAGTCAAAAACACGAGTCCACTGACAGAAAAGAACATTGATTTCAACAGTTTTTATGCACCGACGACACAACAGAGCTCACACACAGCGAGGGGACGACTCCAGGTTTGGCACAAACGTCCACTCAGACTCAGCAATGAGCTGATGAGAATCTGGAGGTCAGAGGTCACGGTGACCTCTCAAAACATGTTTCTGGTTGTAAATCAAAACAAATAATGGAAACTGGACTCTGTCTCCGTCCCCCTGTCTCTGTCTCCGTCCCCCTGTCTCTGTCTCTGTGTCCGTCCCTCTGTCTCTGTCTCTGTGTCCATCCCTCTGTCTCTGTCTCTGTGTCCATCCCTCTGTCTCTGTGTCCATCCCTCTGTCTCTGTGTCCACAGTACCTGCCGTTTCAGTGGCCTCTGCTCGATGTCCCAGGAAGACCAACGATCAGAGACTCTGCTGCTCCGACACACCTGGTGAGACACACACACACACACACACACACACACACACACACAC
>NW_024617290.1:0-4655 GCF_008729295.1 Plectropomus leopardus | reverse complement strand
CTCACTCACTCACTCACTCACTCACTCACTCACTCACTTACTTTCTCACTCACTCACTCACTATTTCACTAACTCACTTTTTCACTCACTCACTCATTCACTTACTTTCTCACTCACTCACTCACTCACTAACTCACTTTCTCACTCACTCACTCACTCACTCACTCTTAGTTGTTTCGTTCATGTATTTAATTTACAAAGTTTCGCCTCCCGTCTATCCATCCTTCCACCAGAGCATTCATGTATTCACGCCATCACTCATTCATCACGTCCTTTCATCAGTCCATTTGTCGCCATCGTCCATTTGTTGTTGTCGTCGGGATGACTCACTGACAAACCCACCCATCCATCTGATCACTCATTTATTCACTATTCAGCCATTTGCTGTATTCATTTGTTCATCCAGCCGCTCGCGTGTCGACGTGATCGCTCTCTGATCCGTCCATCCATCCATCCATTTATCACCAACTTGCTGATCTATTATTTATAACCCCCTCTCATATCCAGCTGTGGCCTTTGTGGGGCTACAGCAAAACGTAGAGGACAAAAATATGAAATAAATCAAACATTACTGCCTCACTGGCCACTTTCCTACTGGGCTGCTGTCAAATTATCCTGTTACACAGTCTGAATGGCTCCTGATGGAAATTGTTTGGAAATGGCAGATAAATTTACATGCTGGGCCGAAGTCCAAAATCCTCTGGCTTCATCCTCGGCTGTTAGTGAAAAAAAAAAAAAAAACACTTAGAGGGGAGGATGAGCTCACACGCTAACAGCGGGAAGATTTCCAATGACCCCAGTTTATTCCACAACTCTCTGACCAAATCAAATAAATTTGTACCATTGGAGTTTTGAGGTAATTTAGGTTTTGGTTCCGCGTTTTGGCTCCGTTTTTTTGTTTCTGAATGTTTAAGTTTGGAATAAACATGTCGTAATGTTGTTATTATGCTCAATCACAAGCACAAATCTGCAAATTTCCTCCAGCTGAGTTCCAAAACATTTAGTTGGATAATCTGGATTGAACTTCCATTTCATTTTCGCTTCATTATTCGCTCTGACATTATGTTGATGTTATCCGATTCCTGTTTCCAGGGTTGTGCTCTAACCAATCAGCGCTGACTGACGAGTCCTCTTTGATGACGTTGTTTTCTGTTGAAGAAGTTCATTTTTGTCACAAAATACTGAGAAACCTTGTAGCTGTAATTTCAGCTGTTAAAGTGAGCAATAACAGAAAACAAAAGTCAAAACTAAGACTCAAACCAACAACTTTTAAGGGACATTTCACCCCAAAATCAGAAATACTTACTCCTACCAGTAGTGCTATTGATCAATGTACAGTTGGCGGGTGTAGTTCAGTAGAAAGAAAATAGTTCCTACATGGTCACTGGATTATCTTGAGTAACTGGGTCATGATTTCTGGAAAGAAACGTTGATGTTGAGTTTTAAATTTTAAATTTGATTTGTTTTTCACTTTGAGCACCACAAGCAGATTGCCATTTAGTTCCATTATATTGGAGAGAAGGCCGACATCTCTATGGCTGATATCAACACATTAAGCTTCTCACACCAAAACAATCTGGACTGATAAATAGTACTGCAGGTGAGAGGAAAAATATGTAATTTTGATTTGGGGGTGAACTGTTCCTTTAAGGCAGGATCGATTCCTAAGCCAGAACGTGATTTTCGTTTTTTTTTTGTTTTTTTTTTTTCCTTTTTTTAATTTAATTTTTTTTTTTTTAATTATTGTTTTATTTATTATTTTTTTTTATTTTGTTAATTGATATTTTTCAGTACAGTGAATTTTCTGTCCCTGGCTATATGTGATGCATTAGATAAACTGGTAATGGTTTCTGTTGGTGTGCAGGTGCATGTGTGGTGCGTTCAAGTGTCTGCACGTTTGACTTGAGTGTATAATATCGATGGATGGACAGTCCAGTTGTGTCTACCTTAGTGTTTATTTTCTGCACTGCACAGCCTTTTTACTATAGATTAGTCTATGTTACGAAGTGACTGCTTGTATCCAGTGTTAACTGGAGCGCTGACTGGGTCTGACTGGTGATCCTCTCCCAGCTGTAAATGGGTTGTGGGGGCTGGGAAACGTGGCCTCCTGCCAAGGTATGAGCCCAACCCCCAACAGCTATCTAGCTCTGCTCCCCTAAAAACACCCAAACACCCTCCAAAAACCATTATCTGCTGGCTGGAGGTGGCATGAATACACTCGAAACACCAGCGGTGGAAAAAAGACTGAATCTGTTGTTTGATTTTATGTGACATCATTCACTTATTGGAAGATTTTGTTACATTTAATGTAGTTTGAGTTGAAAAACAACATCTATACAAACATATTTTAACACTTTAAAATTCCTTTAACATAATGTGAAAAAATTTAGGGTCAAGTTATTTATTTCATGTCATTTGTCTGAAACTTTATTTTCTGGGCATTTAAAAGACTTTTGTCCATGTTGGCCTAAAAATTCAGTCTCAAACTTATTTTGTATGAGCAAGCAACTTAAAACTGTTGTTTTTAATAATGGCAATTTAGGGTAATTATGAGCACGAGTTTTGAGTTTATTACTCATAATGTTAAGTTGTTATAACTAATTTTTCGGGACTATTTAAAGGGAATTTTAAAGTGTTAGTGTAGTTCCTGTGTACACTAAAGGTACTGGCCCTTTAATTTTTCATTTTCTGCACCATATACTTTATATGTTGTAGTAGAAATTAATTTCATGTCATCTGGCTGAAACTTTAATTTCTGGGTGTTTAAGCGACTTTTTGTCCATGTTTCTATTGACTGTTGAACCTGAAAACAGCAGCTGATGAAACAAAATCCCCTGTAGGATCTGTTTAGCTGCTGATGTGTGTTTGATCGTATCTCGTGACGTTGATCAGCAGGTGGAGTTCAGCTGTCATGATTCTCACCTCTCTGTTGCCGATGCTTCATTACGAGTCGCTCACTGATGTTCTGCAGTCAGTGACACAGAGTTTCACACCGTAATTAACTTGACAGTTACTTTAAAGCTCAGTTATCACACGTCATGAGCATCTTTACACCTGTCAGGCTGATACAGTCATTGGCTATTTTGCAATCGGAGGCTGTTTTCATTAGAGCAACAATTAATTTGATCAAATGTCTAAAGGGCTTTGACATCCAAATTGGGTTTTTTTCCCAGCTGAAAACAGAATCGCCCAACTGGGAGCTCCTCAGAGCAGTTTGAGGCACAGCGTGGTTTTTTTTGCTTTTCATGCCGCATTTCAGGAACACCTTGTAGGAATTTCTTTAAATTTGCGATAAATGTCTACTTGGAATCAATGATGAACTGATATGATTTTGGTGGTTATAGGCCAAAGGTCAAGGTCACTCTGACCTAATCTTTCTCAGTCTTGTGAACATGATATTTCAAGAACAATTTTCAATGCTTTTCTGCTGTGCTGCTGGGGCTGAGAAGTGTGTGAATTATCCATGTTTTCCCAGACATGGATGTAAACTGTGACTGCAGCTTGACTGGTGCAGGAGGCATACAACTGCAAGGTGATAATTCGAGTTTTAGCTGAGAAACTTTGGTTGCATCTGGTTGCTACTATATGGAATATCCACAGAGGTCAAATTGTGGGCTTGTATGGCAAAAGGAAGATTTCTTGCTTTGGATGAAGGAAAGGCTGAAACATGTAGGACGGTGTGTGATGCTTGGTCTTCGTAATATTTGTCTCTACTCCACTGTCATTAAACAGCTGGGTGAAAAGTGACTGTGAGTGGGTTTCCATTAACACCCAGGTTGCACAAATTGAAATTGGGAAGGTTAAATACACTTAATGGAAACACATCAATTTGAAGAAAAGTTTTTTTATGCTTGCATGAGGTGTTATTTCAGGTGATTGCAAGAACCTATATTTTGCAAAACTGCAATGGAAACACTTTTTGGGCTTTTGCAGGTCACATGATGCTATGGTTATGCGCTTGTTGGTAAGAACTGAATCCCTCATGATGCAGCAGCAGCTACACGAGCTGTCATTGCATCACATAACTCTGAGAAAGTTGAGCAGATCATCCAGAAGTTTTGAATCCACAATTCCTCTGTGAGATCATGGACTATAACCTCCTAGAAATCCCTCATACGTGGCCGCTCCCACGTATGAGTGGATTGTCTCTCCATTATTGCTCCCATAACATGCCTACATCTCAAAAATATCGCTTACGTTTTTCGCAATTTGAAGTTGAACATTTCTCAACTCTCGGCACTCAGAGAGTAAATGTCAAGCATGCAGCGCTCAATCAGCGTCTGGTCACGCTGCTGGCATTTATAGCATTGCATAAAAAAGTGATGATCCTGTTGCAAAGAATTTTAAAAAATACACTGGCCTCAGGAAAAAAACACTTACAGCCCCTCCAAAAATGCAAAAAACCCTTTCCACGCTTTTCACAAGGTTTTGTAATGCACTGATCTTATTTCATCTCCCCAGAGGTTGAACCTTTAGTGCCATCTTCGGGGCAAACCTGACATCTTTCAGCTCCCCTGCTGGGAGTCATCAGCACGTTGTTTGCTCTTTCCTCGTTTTATGAGGATTTCTGCGGCTTCACTGCTGCTGAGAGTGTCACCTGAACTCCAGTAACCACAGCAAAAACACTCTCATGGGTAGTGTGATACAAGGCCAGT
>NW_024617289.1:0-2004 GCF_008729295.1 Plectropomus leopardus | reverse complement strand
GTGTGTCGTCAGGTGTGTTGTTGTGTCGTCAGGTGTGTCGTCAGGTGTGTTGTTGTGTGTCGTCAGGTGTGTTGTTGTGTCGTCAGGTGGGCGCCTGCAGCGGTTGGCCTTTGGGCGGGGTCACGTCCTCGGCTCCAGGTTTTAATCAGAAGACACAAGTTTACAAAATCCTCTTTGGGGGACAATCTGCTGCGAGTTTCCGTCTGTCGCTAGCCATCAGTCCGTCACCTGATCTCACCTGTGCTGCTGCGCGTCCTCAGCCAACCTCCGCCGCGGTGTCAGGTGACAGGAAACACCTTCACAGAGGAACTCATGAGACACTTTTTAATTCACTTTAGCAGCGTGGAGCCGCTCTTATTTCTCTTTCTTGATCTGTTTTTTTTCTTAACTAAAAGTCGTTTTTTTTGTTGTTTTTTAGTGTCTTTTTTATTTCTTTCTTTTTTTGTTACACTAAGCAGCAGCTGTCCGTCACCACGTCTTGTGCTTTCTGGTGTTTTGGCGGCGTTGGAGCCTCAGGAGGAGGAGTTTGTAGCCTCCTGCAGGAGCTGAGAAGTGCAGCTTAAATCCTCCACTGAGCTCAGAATTGGACTTGAGCTGATCCTGCTCAGAGTCTCTGATCTGTTCCTGGTCAACCTGTTCATGTGCTCACACTGCTGTCCTCACATGACACACACACACACACACACGCACACACACACACACACACGCACACATAGCGTGGTGGTGAGAGTCGACACGCTGGCTGGATCAGCTTTTACTTTAACCCTTTAAAACTTGAGTAAATTGACTCGATTTCTGTCCAAAACACGAGAAGAAGACGACAAGAGACCGAAAAAGAAGTTGCTAAAAAAAATTAGCTAGAAATTTTTTAAAAGTTACAGGAAAATTACTTCAAAATAAGCAACCAAAAAAAAGGTAAAGAAAAAAAATAAGAAATTGACCTTATGCCTTAAAAAAATACCACTTTTTGTAAAAAAAACAAACAAACACATGTCCCCCTTGTTTTTGATTTTCACATCGTTTCTTTGTCACCTTTGACTTTTTGTGTGGCATCATGTTTTTTCCTAAAAATTAGAGAAAGATTGAAAGATTATAAGAACTTAATCATCATAATAATAATAAAAATACAGAAAACGTCCAGAAAACTATAACGGTGATATTATTATTGTAATTATTGTGTATGTGTGTGGATGTGTATATCTATTTATTTATTTTTACCCTTTCTCTTTCCTTTTTTGGTAAATTTGACGTAATTTTCTTATTACTCATAACTTTGAGAGCTCATGTGAAGAGTATTGTCCTTCAAAAGATGGATGTTTCTCAGATTTTAGGGCGTTTCTCAGATTTTAGGGCGTTTCTCAGATTTTAGGGCGTTTCCAGGATTGAGATGTATTTGGAGCTGAAACAGGATGTTGAGTATGAAGACTTTAGTTTTTTTCTAACAGAAGTTTAATATGAAATACAAATGTGTGTGAGAGAGGGCCGTTGTTTGCTGCTTTTGAACTTTGCAGTTGACGTGATTTTTGGTTTTTGTTTATCAGAAGACGCAGTAAGAACTCAAAATTTGTTGTTCGTTAATTTTTTTTTGAAGACGAGAAAAAAACTCAGAGGTGTTCAATATGAAAAGATGAAAATGACAGACTACAGAGTGTGTGTGTGTGTGTGTGTGTGTGTGTGTGTGTGTGTGCGTGCGTGGGTGCGTGCGTGCGTGCGTGGGTGCGTGCTGGGGCGTAGATAAATTTGGGGGAGTTTGGGGAGTGGTGTCTGGAGAGAGAGAAGTTTTCCCGCTCCGCTCCGCTCGCTGTCCTCTCCCTGCACTCCCATTAAAACTCCTCCTCTCCTCCCGATCCTCCCGGCCGTCCAAAAGATTTGAGAATGACCTTGCAGCGTTCCTCCGCCAGCCTTCCCCACTTGTAAGTGCTCGGGATAATTTATATATAAAGTGTGTGTGTGTGTGTGTGTGTGTAAGGGGGGAGGGGTTGAGAAATGGCCATTTCCATCTTT
>NW_024617288.1:0-1024 GCF_008729295.1 Plectropomus leopardus | reverse complement strand
ATAATCCAAAAAAAGGTGCTGGACAGAATTGTCTTGAACTCCTTGTTGAATTTGTACGTCAACCAAAATAAAGAAAGTTACTATCAGTGTTACTTTTGTAAACTGTTGTTTCCTTCCAATATTGCCTTCTATCTGATATTATTTATCGATAGTTTATATTTTGATAAAAATATCAGGATGATAGTTTTCTTGCGTTAAAAAGAGCAACAGACAGGCAAGATCAATTATGGCGATGCTGATTAGAAACACAATAACAATTTCAGAAATTGTTTAAAACAGTCAATGGTTTAAAACATGTTTTAGTGCAGGGACGTATATATATATATATATATACAGACACACACACCTGCCGTTAGCCGCCTAGCCTAGCCTAACTGCTTTAATTAGCACGATAACGTTACGTTAGCTCTCGTTTATATCAGTTAAATGTTAGCTGTGAAGAAAATAGTCCGTTTTGTGACATTTTTTAGTTGCTGTCACGTTTTAAATATGAACACAAATTAATAACACAAACACTGTTAGCATTAGCACAGCTAGCGCAGTTAGCACCATGAACGTTAGCAGAGAACCGGATGTAAACAAACGTTTTCACGGCGATAAACTGACAGTTAGCGCGTGTCAACTCCTCACCGTGCAAACTTTAAGTAATAAGCAACACAAATACACGACTAGCTGTTGTGATTTTCGTAAAATGATTACATTATCATGAAGTGTTTACCTGCTAACTGTAGCATAACAAACATCGGTCATTGGTTTCCGTGTGAACCGCGGCAGGACCCCTCAGGTTGGTGCCACAAATTATGCCTGACTGAAAATATCAATACTTATCTTTCGTATTTTGTGGTTTTATGTTATGAAAATTGTATTTAACGCGTGGATAATTATGTATTTTAGTGCTTTGAAAATGGGTCACATGACAGGCAAGGATTACAGCAGTTACGGCGACCTGCAAAGCAAGGACGGTGGTTATTTATTTAACTCCTCTGTAGAGTTTAAACACACACACACACACACACACACACAC
>NW_024617287.1:0-1073 GCF_008729295.1 Plectropomus leopardus | reverse complement strand
TGTGTGTGTGTGTGTGTGTGTGTGTGTGTGTCCAGAGGTCTTATTACCCTGACCTTTTATTTCTACCCCAAATATATAGGTCATTTACTGATTAAATGTTGAATTAAATGTAAAAAGAAAATATTTTTATAAATGGTTTTACCCTTATTTCAGTTGCAAGAAACAAAAAAGATTTACACAAAAATTCGTAGAGAATTTGACACCAGTGCGAGAATTGTTTCTAAAAAACGAATTTATGGCGACTCCGTACTTTTTTTTCACGCTGAAATATTTAATTTTAGGGAGGTCTCCTCTTGTTTCTTGCCGTATGATTCGATGTTGGATCTTCTTTTTAAGTCCACAGGCTTCAGAAAAATGTAAAATTACAGGCTGGCTGCAGAAGCAGGCCTACTTTACATAATTACATACGGAGGACTAGTCTGCTCACTTTGAAGAACACGCTTTTAGTTTTACTAATCATCAGAGCACGTACAACAGCGGCTCATTAAAATGCAAACATATTATCCTTATTATCTTATTCGCAGTTTTTGTAAATCAGTTTGAACATTTTTGACAAAAGGCAACATTCTCTTCTCTCCTCTCAGTTCAATTGTCTCACTGCAAAACTGGGTGACTTTTAGTTCTGTCGAATAGTCTCTAATTTTCGTAAACAGTAATAAACATGTGTTTGTATTTAAGTGTGTTTGGTCAAACTTTAGTGACTTTACGCTGTAACCTGTGTGTGTGTGTGTGTGTGTGTGTGTGTGTGTGTGTGTGTGTTATAGGCTGCTGCAGTCAGTGAGGAGTTAACGTGTTAGTGAAGTTAATTCAAAGTGACTGCAGTAGTACGGGCAGCTTTCTGTGGCAGCCCGATGAGGCGGTAATAGCAATAATAACAATAACAGGACGCAGACTCACAGGCGGAGGAGAAACACCGGGATATTAACGTTATAACTAGTAGAGACTATGCGATCACCAATATTTATTTATTTATCTGTTTATTTATTTTGAAAGTGTCCGTCTAAAACCTAACTGATACCATGGTGCTTCAGAGAGCTTAATAAGTAGCCACACTAATAATAATAATAATGATA
>NW_024617286.1:0-2464 GCF_008729295.1 Plectropomus leopardus | reverse complement strand
ATTTGAGCTAAATTGTCCCTAAACCATTGATGTCAGATTTGGTTGTTGTAACATTGGTCTTAAATTTCAGGCCAGCTGGCATTAAAAAGTCTTAAATCTAACTTGCCTAAAGCTGTAGGAACCTTTATGATTATGTTCGTCTGATCAACCACGATTTTTTTAGCTTCAAACTCATTAATATCACATATTTTGTGGCTAAATGTGGATGTTTGTCGCAGGTGGTGAGGACCGTATCGCTCTGGATAGTGAACTGCAAAAAGAGATCAGTATCATCTGGCCTTATCTGCCCCAAAAGACCTTGGACCTACTGGTACCTATCAACAAAGGTCTGGCTCTAACTCTGGAGGAAATACTCAATGTAACGCTGAGAGACAAGCAGTAACAGTTAATGTAGCGTGTCTGCCCTCACAGATACGGATATGACGGTGGGGAAGATCTACGCCTCCATGATGATAATGGACTACTTCAAACAGAACAAAGCCAAGAAGCTCCGGCAACAACTTGAAGCTCAGGTCAGCTCTGCATGCTGTTAGTAGCATTGTCGCACTTCAATCTTCAATTTCTTACCCTGTTTTAAAATTAGATATTCACAGAAAAAGATATATTTACAAATTGATTTTAAGGAAGAAGAAGAAAAACAAAAAGCATCCAACATTAGAGCACAGTTTCAGATAGCTGAGCTGTAGATGTTTATCATCTATCATATGGGACTTGTTCGAATTTTCTATTGCAGTACTATGGCACACTTCTAAGCATAGTGTGATGTATTACATAGAGAAACAAAACAAGCTTTACATTATAAGCTGTGATATGACCTTACCTTTAGGATGTTAAAAAAAGAAGCACAACAAGGAAAAAAGGGGAAAAAATGGGGCAAAATTGCAGTCGAGCAAAAGAATCACGTTTATTCCCAGTTAGTTATATTTCTTACGCATCCGTTGTTACCAAACAGAACTATGTACATTCAGGGAAGAATGTAGCGAATGTATGTGGAAGTTACTTAATTGTTCTGTATTTGGGGTTTATAGTACTCAGTCTTCTTTGACCTTTCAAATTCTTAAATTTGGGCTTGAACAATGTGAAAATGAAATTGTAACAAAGCCCTCTGACCTCTATTTGATGTGATGTGTTTCTGTTTCACTCATTTCAGAAGAGTAACTTAATGTTCAAGCGTCTTGACGCCTCTACACTCCCTGAGGACATTCTGTCCAACACCCAGACGCTGCCGATGATGGCCCACAGTGCTGGCTCAGCCCTGTGAGTCTGTGCATGCTTGCAGATTTTTAGTTTTTTTACATTTGTGTCTCTATTTATGCGTTTGTTTTATCGTTTCTCTCTTGTCACAATACAGGACCAGGGGAGGCTTTGTGGCTCTGAGCCCCATCTCACCTCAGGAACTGTTTTTACAGCCCATAAGCTCTGACACAGAGGCTGGTCAGCAGCAGAATCTGGTAAGAAAAAGCACCAACATGCGCCTAAAACCATGCAACCACTGCAACCATGTCTTAGAGGAGGGATTCATAACCTTTTAACTGAACACTGTCAGCTCGTCACAGGGTGTCTATAGAGACAGAACGCAATTAGGTCCCACCCACACCGGAGGGGAAGGAAGTCATGGCTCTCCAGTGACTTTGTATTGTGTAAAGGTGCCTCCTTGTCACATATGTCTCTGGGCAAACAAAAAAAATGTCTAAAAGCTGCTTTGTGGTGGGATGACAAACATAGTAAACAATCCAGAATTTATTTTTTGTAAGGTGCCTAACAGAAAAACAGTCTTTAAGAAGATAAAAGTGGATACAGTTAACAAATCAGGCTTTAGCAGGAAGAATGAGAAAACTGTTGGATCCTGACTCTCATGAGTTACAGTTGCTAATTTTACCAGACCAATCGTAGAAGTCGAAGCTAGCTAAGCTTGTAAATATCAAAGTATTTCACTTCTGGCTATTTAGAGGGATCATTTCATGATCTGCAAGGTAAGGAGAAAAGACAATGAGACAGAAGGACACTACTGACTTTTTCAATGTAACTTTTACTCTCTGGAAGTCATAAGGTGCTAAAGTAATCCTTTGACAAGTTAAAATCTAATGTTTCTACTTCAACACAGGCATTTTGTTTCATCCCTTAATTGCATATTGTGGTGCCGATTGTTTTCCCCTCCAGTGGGGGTGGTTTTCCGAGTGTGACGTGTTGCGCTCTGTCTCTAAGTGTAGGGTTTGCAGGCAGTTAAATGAAACAGCAATTTTCCTTCTTGTTTCTTGATAAACTAAAGAGGTCAAAATAAAAAAAGTAGTAAGTAGGAGAATTTTTTATTTTCAGTTTCTTATCCTGTTATTAATTTCACAATTCCATAAGTGCAACACACATCTGCAGTGTTTCAGAGTGTCACGTGACCTGATGCCCATAACACTCACCGTGCTCTTCTTTATACTATAAACTAATGCTGTTATTCAGAAAAACACACTGC
>NW_024617285.1:0-3834 GCF_008729295.1 Plectropomus leopardus | reverse complement strand
TTTAGGGGAATATATAGATCAGACTCATTTTCAGAATATACTGTCCATATTTTTTAAATTATTTTTATTGCAAATTTTCTATGTTTATGTTTCTTGACTTTGCAGCACTTAATTTTCCTTATTTTTACTGTATTTTTACTTTATGCTCTTTGTTTTGCCAGTTTCCTCTATGTGAAAAGAGAACTTGACTTAGGGCCTTTTCTACATATAAGCAGAAAAAATGGGGGGTAGTATGACATTGTCTTGTGTGCACGCTCTGAGTCCGATCTTGGTCCTACTCTGGAATATGTTTCTTAAGAACTTTTGATTTTGCCGATGTAAACGTAGCCTAAAGTGCTGACTTCTTAACTGCCATGAAATGACGGCAGTAAAATCTGATGCAGCGTCATTTTAAAATGGTTTCTTCTCACAAGATTTTGCCATTGTTTTAAGTCTTTGCTCACATTTCTATTGTCATCGCACTAGCCGTCATTATTTCCAATCCAAGCCACGTAGGCGTTTTATGGAGTGATAATGAAAGGAAGATGAAAGGAGGGCCCCTTATATTTTGGATTGAAAACTTCAGGATGATCTGCTCAACTTTCTCAGTTATGTGATGCAATAACAGCTCCTGTAGCTCCTGCTGCATCATGGGAGCCAGTTCCTACTGACAAGCACATAGACATAGCATCATGTGACCTAGAAAAGACTACAAAGTATTTCTATTGCAGTTTTGCAAAATATGGCTTTTTCAAATGGCCTGAAATACCAACTCAATGGTTGGTAAAAATGTTTTTTTGAAAATTGACATGTTTCCATTAGGCCTATTTTGTACTCATAATTTCAATTTGCATAAACTGAGGGTTAGTGGAAACCCGCCTGCTTCTGATGACCTCGCCTCTCATCCTAAAGTGCTCTTGCAAAAATGCATTTTCTCAGACTGCTTAAAACTCACAATATAAGAAGTATCACTTCAGCAAACAAAAGCAGGTACTTATAAGAAGCAACGCCTCGGTTCTTCCTGGAAGATCTCTTCGTTGTCCGTGACTCATTGTGCATGTCTTTATTTCTACCTTTTTGTGTTCATCGTCCTGTTTTTCACCCTCTGTTTCTCCCTCTATTCATCTTTCATGACTCTCGCTCTCCTCTTCCCGCTCTCCTTCATCATGTCCCTTCACTTGTTTATTTCTTGTCTCTGTCATTTCCTCTCCCAGTCCTCAGCGCGGGACACCGGGTCACATCCTCGTCTCCGTACACCTGCATATTAAGCACCGGTGTTTGTGTGTGAGTGAAAGGGGGAGAGATGAGAGAGATGTGTGTGTGTTTGTGAGTCGGCAGTTGCGTCGAATTTCCATTTTAATCAGCGAGTCGGTGAGCGAACAATCCTATTACCGCAAGGGAGGACAGAAGGGCCACTTCACAACCTCTCCCTCTCTCCCCCCCGATCTCCCTGCATCCCTCTCTCTCTGAGACGACAAATTAATCATCTCTCTAATGCCTCATGAAAGCCAGACTTTTTTTTTCTTTTTCTTAATTCGGGAGGTGGAGTATATCTTTCACTCACCCCCTCCTCCTCCTCCTCCTGTAGACACACACACCCACAAAGACACACACTTTCTCCGTCCTCTCCTCTTCTCCTTTCACTATTAGTGTTGGAAAGATTAATGTGTTTTCCGGATGCCGAGGATGTGTAGTTGCACCCGCAGGGGAGGATATACACACAAATATATACCTGGTTGCACACACGCATGCACGCTCCTGTACTATATGAAATGCACATTCACGCCTACACACATGTGGACCCACATAACAACGCTCCAAAGGCCATCATCATTCCCAATTTTTTTTCTCTCTCGCTGAATTCAGTATTGACGGATTGCAGAGGAGGAGGAGGAGCGCAGATATCGATCAAGGACAAAAGAGGAGAACAGAGAAACACTCTCATCATTAAGAGGAGGGAAAGAAAAGGCTGTATACCGAGGAAGCGGCCTAATGAGAAAAAATACGGTTGCCAGGTAGCACACTATAGCTCGGTTACACACCCCTGAACCTACACAGAGAAATTTTGTCAGGAGTTTAAATCGCTCTGGTTATGCTCCAAACACAATGCTTGTCAGATCCTCTAAAAGCGTATAAAAGCACCTTAAAGCTTTCCAACAGCGATTGCACGAGGCATCCAATCATTTGTATACCTGGAGACACAGTTAATTCAACACAGTGCCGTCATTAAGCCTGGGTATCGTTCCGGGTCTAAATCTGAATATATACAGTCCGAAATTTGAAAACAATAATTTCTGTTTTTAAGGTTTCTGACTACAATAAAGTCAACTTTAGCGATTTTCATTTTGTGTGGGTCTGGAAGGCTTTTTTTTTGTTGATTAAATCACTAAAAAAAAAAATTAAAGAAAAAAATATCAGCAAAAACTTTTTGAGAAACACCATTTACTTTTAAAGAGAAAACAAAACAGAAAATCAAATTTAAAAATAAATAAATTTAAAAAATCACCAACGTTTTCAATTAAAAAAAATAAAAGTTTTGAAAAAAAAAAAAGTTAAAATTTTTTAATTGAAAACATGCCTTCCAAACTTGCGGAGCCCAGTACTAATTACTAAAAACTACTTATAATTTTAACATCACAATTCACAATCAAAGTTTAAAAAAAAGAAGAAAAAGTTTTTAAGGTGCCAGATTGCATAGAAAAGCATCAAAGCTGTGAAGTTTGATCAGACACCGCCATCTTTGTGTTCAGAGAGTCAGTCTGATGTCGAGTAAACTGAGAGTCACAGTGAAATGTTGTCAGAGCTCTGTTGACTCGGTCCTCTGAGGTGTGATGGGGAAACCTGACCTAAAGGCAGTTACAGTATTTATTCTGCTCCGAGCACATCGCTGCTGAGGGAAATACTCCACGCCCAGGAGGAATTGTTGGAGTGTCTCGGGGGCGACTCCCGGGGAAATGCAACTCAGCATAAAGGCCAAAACCTGGTATAAATACAGAGCAGTGTAAGTATTACTGCCTCTCTGAACTGAGTCAACTCTTTATGTTTGTCAAACATCCCCACAAAGAAAGGACATTTTATTTATGAGTTCATCGTGAGTCATAATAACTGTTCAGCTCAGTCTGTCACGTCATCATGTCCTTCTCCTTGTCTTCCCTCCTTGAACCTCTACACCTGCAGACTCTCTGCCTCACGACTGCACACTATTTGTAACCACGGCAGCCGAGGACTCTGACATCCAGCTTCAAGATCTCCTAAAAACCAGCCACACGGACACCTGATGCAAGACTTGGTCCACACAACTGAAAGATTTCAGGCACTGTCTTACAGACGCTCACCTCAGGTCTGAGACGATTTCCTGTCTGAAAAAAACGAATGTGAAGGTCCTGGGCTGGCTCACTAGACCGGCTGGATGTACTGCCAAATTCTTGGAAACGGCTTTTGGTAGGCAACAGCTCTGGTGGACATTTCTGCAGTCAGCATGCCAATGGCAGGCTCCCTAAAAATGCAGGACATCTGTTGCATTGTGTTGTGTGATAAAACTGCATATTGCAGAGCGTTCGTCTATGTGACCATCCCAAAGCGCACCTGTGCAATAATCATGCTGCTTAATCTGCATCTTGAGATGCTACACCTGTCAGGCGGACGGATTACAGATTATGTAAATGAATGAATGTGTGAATGAATGAATGAATTCAATTCAATGTCGAAATCTTTAATTTCAACTTGTGAAAAATGGGAGCAAAAAAAAAAGTTGCATTTATATTTTTTTGTTCATTGGAGTTTAAAGGTTCACTCAACACACCTTCACCTCTGACCTGCTGGAGCTCTTATTGGCAGTGATGAAGGCACACACAC
>NW_024617284.1:0-1475 GCF_008729295.1 Plectropomus leopardus | reverse complement strand
GCTAGGGGCACCCTTCAGAGTATCTATGTGACGTACAGTATATAGCTAAAACACATTTACGCAATGTTGTGAATTGGTTGCGGTTAAATTTTGACAGAAAAAGTATTTGGTTACTAGTAGTAAAAAACACAAAGGATCAGGATTTTATCTAAACTAAGCACCAGGGTTGACTGACATTGGTTTTTCCAGTTTACTGATACTGATTATAAGTACGTAATGAGACCAAAAACTGATATTTGGGTCCGAATTGCATTTACAATAAAAATATTTCTGTCAAAATTCAGAATATGTATTTTAACAAACTCCAATACAAAAACTTTGTTGAAATGCCTTTAGTAAGTATTGAATAAAAACTGAAATTTTAAACTTCATATACAGCAAGTTCCCTGCAACTTTTTTTTATAAAGTTCAGTAAAAATGTAATAAAAATAGTAATAAATAGTAGTAATCATTATAATTGAATTTTTATATTTATGGGAGCATAATCTAGTGTGCAGACTGTGTTTTTCTCTTATATATTATTTCGTGCCCAGCATCTAGTTTTTTTTGTCTGGGTGTGCATGCTTTTGTGAACTTTTTGTATGTCGTTGTTTCAGAGCCGAAGCCATTTAATACCTGTGACTACTGAAGAGTCATTCGACGCAGGCGTGAATGCAGATTATAACCTTTCCCATTACATTAAAAAGCCACGTTATTGGGTTTTTTTGCAGAGGGAAAGAGGCTCAAGTGTAACGAGCTGACAGTTCTGTCTAATATCAGGCAAGTTTTGATGCAGAAGTGTTTACACTGGACTTAGTGAGGCCCGATGCGTCTCAGAAAGACACTAAAGGGACCTTTTGGTGTCAATATCACATCGAGAGGCGTGACAAAGTGTCTGCTGGATTTTAAGTGCCAAAGTTTAACTTGATGCAAAATAAAATGACCTAAACGTGGCAATTCTATGGAAATCACCATGAAGTTTCACAGTGTTAAACGCTGGTTTCTTCGAGTCTTTACTGCACTAATTTTATTCATATCCAGTTTTATCTTCAAACTGCTTCCAGTAAAGACTTCAAGAGCTCCTGTCTTAACCCTTTATAATTGGACAGAGTCTGTGCACGTCCATGCGTGGTGAGGATAGAAGAGAGTTATTTTACTTTGGAGCACCGTGCACAGACATATTTTCATATGAATCCAATTTCTTTACTACAGAGCAGCTGGTAAAAAGCGTGCACGATGGGGAGCGAGAGCTGTTACAGAGAGACATATAAACAGAGAGAGAGAGAGAGGGCAAGAGTCTTCACAGGAAACCACTAAGAGGATTAACTACACATGCTCTGCATTACCACATTACCATACATTTCACTTTTCAAGCCACAAAACAACCTGCACTCAGTGTGGATGTGTTTGCTGGCTCTGAGGGCTTAACCATTCATAGAAGTCAATTTGACCAAATACCTAAAACACACACACACACACACACACACACACACACA
>NW_024617283.1:0-2136 GCF_008729295.1 Plectropomus leopardus | reverse complement strand
CACACACACACACACACACACACACAATGCCCTTCTTAAGAGCGTTATTGTGCATTTAAATTAAACCTCATTCAAACAAATAAGCAGTTGGACTTGACTCATTACACAAAGCCAAATTGGTTGTCCCAGAGGGCTGTGTTTTACCCCAGCCAAACAGAGAAATTGTTCAAGGCTCAGATTGGATTTCACAATGTAATTTGATCTCTAAACAAGAAAATCCAGATTTGAATTAGTTATTTTGTGAGTGTTCGCTGCTCGCACTCGCTGGGAGGAAAAAGCAAAAACTGCTATTGAATGGTTTGCACTTTGTTGGTGGAATTTATTTGACTCTCTAATTGAGGCGTCCATTTGAATTTTCAACAATTTGTTTCAATCAGTGTCGAAACTGACGTTCTTTCTCAAGAGCAAGTCAACACCACTACTGTCCTGCGTTTAAAGGGGATACTGCTGAATTTAAGCTTTTGGATGTGGCTCCATCGTGACAAAGTCCGTTTGCATCCCATGAACAAATGATAAGACTGCTGAAAATAAAAGAAGAAAACAGGAGTTCAGTGTGAGAGGAGCAAATGAGTGGATTACGGGAGATGGCCAAATAGACCTCCATTTCAGTAATGACAATACAACAATAATAATGTAGAATCAATGCAATGGAAGTACCTAGCTATCAAGGAAATTGATGCCCATCTAGAATCTGATCTAGTGTCTAAAACCAGCGCTCAAGGCACTGAAACTCTTTTCCCTAAATGCTGACTGATCTGATCAAAGCAAGGACATTAAAAGAAGCTTGATTTATATCTTCAGAATCACACACTAGTTTCCCCAAGATGTTCTTTCACATTTGGTTGTTACTTAAGAACTATCAGGGAATTGAGGTAGTGACAGCACACTCTTTGACATGAAATGCAAAATAATTTTCAGGTTCATACTTGTATTTTGAGTCATTACCAGAACATATTTAAATGTTTTAATGGTCAAAAAATACTTTCTTTTTTTTTTCTTCTTATACCATCTGTGCTGGAACACCTGTTCGCACCTACTGTCTACACTGAAGTAAAAGTTAAAAAAAAGTTAAATAAAAAAAAGTTGATTTCCCCCAAATGAATAAGTTTAGTTTGAACAAACTAAATCTCACAAGTACTGTTAAATGAAAGAAAGTATCTTCATTAAACCATTGCACATTTTTACATGTAAATAACTCAGGATTTTTATTTGGAATCATCTTTCTGCTTTGCATCAGCTAATAGTTTTAGCCTTAGCCAAAATCTTACAAAACTAAAAGATAATATTTTGTACAAATATATAATTGCATTGTACGATTGCCACTTTTCCCCAACTGAGCAGCATATTAATTACCAAGGCTAAATATGTTATAATAACATTTGCGCCATACAGGCGGGCTTGGCAGATTTTTGAAAATGAATGCTGTGCAAATTTTCTCTCATTTCATCTATTTTAGATGATGACAGACAGACAGATTGCTCTCAGGCTACAGCCAGCTCAAATCACCCATCAGCTTCCCCTTTCAGGCAGAACACTGATCGGGAGGCAATACGAGGATTTAGAAAGAATCGAGGCAATAAGCAAAATTGATCATGGCATTTGTATTACAAAAAAAAAAAAGAAGTATAAATTCTGGTCCCTAATACATGATTTACTTGTGTCACTGCTCCTATTTGCTCCCATGATTGCTTCCATTAACGGTCTATAGAAGAATATATGGATAGTTCACTCTTGTGCTACAACATGCATTAGAATCACAGCAGGCAGCCTTGAAAACATAAACTGTATTCTCCCCAACTGCTAGTGCTGCAGAAAACACTGCCACCGGCTCTCTATTTAGTCATCTGCATAATTCAGTGACAGAAATGCAGGTCAGTTGAAATGATTCTCATCATCAAATGTGCTTGGGAAGTTAAAACTGTTAGCTTCCCCTGCATCATCATACTTTCTCCTCCATCCTCCTTTTCCCTTCTTTCTTCGACTTCTCTCATCCATTCATATATTTCTCTTCCTCACCCTGGTCATTGCCTTTCACCTCCGTCTTTTCTACTTTTTTGCATTTCAACATATACTGTGTGACCCTGTTAGCAGGAAGGATTAGCTGGACATTTGACAGTTGCATCATTTTATCACACA
>NW_024617282.1:0-1342 GCF_008729295.1 Plectropomus leopardus | reverse complement strand
CACACACACACACACACACACACACACTCAGCAGCTGCTGGCAGTTTTTACAGAAGCGGCTGAAATGTGCTGCTGTTTGTTGTTGCTGTTTGTTGTTGTTGGTCCAGCAGTACAGCTGTTGTTGTTGTTGTTGTTGTTGTTGTTTGTTGTTGTTCGTTCTTGCAAATTAAAAGGTCCCCAGTGAAGCCAGTGTTTCCCTCTGGTACCGCGCGCCTGGCGATTTTTGAGCGCACATAAAAGTTAAAATATTTCCAACTTAGCCGCTCCAGGCGCAGACTCACTCCGCTCCTCAATGTAACTTTTGGCTATGCAGACGCAGCCCTGCTCCACGGGCGCTCCACGGGCGCTCCACGGGCGCTCCACGGGCGCTCCACGGGCGTCCCCAGTTGTTTTTGCAGACGCTGTTATCTCGAGTCTCGATTAATTCAAGTTTAACGGCGCTCTGATTCTGCATCAGATCACCTGCTGAACTCTACTGAAAACCTGCCTCACTGTGAACCTGATCTGACTGTGTGCGTGTGCGTGTGTGTGTTTGCAGAGGAAAGACGGTGTCGTGTTGCATTTCCTGTGTGGGAGGAGTCACAGCGAACGTCTGAGCGATGTGAAGCTGAAGGATCAGAGGAGCTGTCACTCAAACCAGGACCACAACCCCAAACACCACCAGCCAATCAGCACGTGGTCTGCAGGTAAACTACGACTCCCAGAGTGCATTTCATTAACAGACAGCCAATCACAGAGCTCTGTCAAGTTTAGGGGACGTTGCGCTGCGTCCATGTGTTGTCAGGGGGTCGTGGTTTACGACTTGGTTGAGTTATTTCTAGAATTTTAGGACATTTTGGGGATCTTAGGATGTTTCTATGATTTGAAGATGTTTCTGGGACTTGAGGACTTTTTTGGGATTTTAGGCTGTTCGGTGACAGCTGGTGACTTCTCAGCACTCTAATGGAATGACGGCTTTGTCGGTGGGAAAATTCACGACTGGCCTCTTATGCCGGAAAAACAACTCAGAGATCATTTTAGAAATTGCCGAAAAGTCAATGTTTGCTCAAAGGGAAGAAACTTCTTTATTAATCTGTGTATTAAATATGAATACTATAAAATTTGATTTTCTACTTTTATTGAGTTTCTGTTTTTTAAACAACATCAGTCCTAATCAGAAATAGCAAATATTCATTAATTTTTTAAATTTACCTCTTTAAACACCAGGTTTTTGTCATGATGCCACCATGTTTTCAGATGAAAACTGAATAATTCTCAATCTCCTCCTCCTCAGTGTGTGAGTGTAGCTGCTGACAGTCTGGGATATGTCAGTGTGTGAGTGTAGCTGCTGACAGTCTGGGAT
>NW_024617281.1:0-1963 GCF_008729295.1 Plectropomus leopardus | reverse complement strand
ATATATAATACAATAATTATTTAATGCTTATTTCAGACTCGCTGTCCCCTGACAGATGTTTTTCTTTTTTGTAATTATAAAGACTATATACATGGAACTTTCTTCTGCAAATCCTGCTGTGTTGCATAACGTTTTCTCGTAAAAATACTGATTAAGACTGATTATATTAACAGTGATGCAACAGTTTGGCTAACCTTTCACCTCACTGACACTTACAGTAGTCACTTTATGTGTCTTGGATCAGATCGAGCAGCTGTCTGATTTCCGCAAATACATCCAAGAAGCTTGTTTGAGCGTTTAAGCTAGATGAAATATTGTCACTGTATCTTTCT
Organism: Plectropomus leopardus; assembly: GCF_008729295.1. Taxonomy (NCBI): domain Eukaryota; kingdom Metazoa; phylum Chordata; class Actinopteri; order Perciformes; family Serranidae; genus Plectropomus; species Plectropomus leopardus. The sequence continues at coordinate 1,631 of NW_024617281.1, read as the reverse complement.
CTCCAGGACAAATACATCAATTTGAGTGATTTCAGTGTAACTACGTCAGTAAGCATTCTAGGGAAATATCTCCTCGTTGTCTGACGTTTAATACATCCACGGCAACTAAAGTTACACGGAAATTATCTGTTTTTCTCTCATTACAGCAACAAGAAAAACATACGCATACCATCAAACTGAAAGGTGTAAATAGGGTCTTAATTGAATGTTATTACTTCAGAATTATATTTGGCTGCACAGTTTTCTTTCTACTGTGGTGTAACACTTCTCTTTATTTAAAAGTTTCTTTTTTTCTGTTAGAAAAAAATCACTGTCAAATACATTATTGATATTCACTTATGCAACTACGTCTTCTCTCCTTCTTTCTTTTGAGATCTCTCTCAATCAATCCCTCAAAACTTTATACGGTGGTTGTTCTTCCTTGTTCTTTACACACCACAATATTCTGAAAAGCACAAAAGACCATTTAATCAACACAGCTAGAACTGAATTATTTACTGCCGTCAAGACCGTTTACACTTCTAACTGCAACATATCTCATTTGTATCATGGAGCAGTCTCCTAGACGGGTAGTTTAAACAAAAGCTTAAGTAAGGGTGAGAAAGGCTGAGAAGTCATTGCAAAATGTTTAGTTTTCAAGATACAGAAATGTACTGTTTAGCAATAACCTGTACACAAAGAGTTACTGTCATGATTTTAGGGTGTTGAAGTCTCAGATGACCGGCTGAATCACTGACCTAACTTTGCTTGTCTGCACACTGTGATAAAAAACTGCTAAAAACAAAAACAAGACGTAAACCACTGGGGTTAAAAGGTAATGTGTTTTAGCTCCCAGCTCAATTCATTCACTCATGGCAGTCTGTGAATAATTTGGCGTACTGTATTTGTTACCATCTGCCTGCAGTCTCTCAAACAACACAGTCACTGTGAGGGGCCCTGCTGTTTTCTCTTCTGCTTCACTTGTTTGCTGTGGTAGCAGGCTAATTTTCACAAACATTTACGCTTTACATGAAATACATCTAAATGCAAAGTACAAATGTTTCTTTATTGTGAAGGCAGCAGTATGCCTTTATTGTGAAACCTTATTTTGAAGTGTTGACAATATGTTAAAACAAACAAAAGGCACAATGCAGGAATTATGAAATTGGGTACTTGTATTTTGCCTATGAGAAAAAAACAGAGGTAAGATAGAATTCCATTAACTGTTTACAGTTTGGATGAACTATATAAAATATAACATGCAGAGAGCAGTACAAAAGCAGCGCCAGCCTTGATTCCTACTCCAGTTATCCCACATGAGGAACTGCAGTTACCAGCAATAAACATGCTATTTAATAAACAATGTATAATACAATAGTATGTCCTCAGATAAGGCTGTGTTAAATTAAACCACACTTAAGTAAATGTCACAGCTTTTCATTTTATTTTCTATAATGCGCTGTTTAGACAGACATCAACACACTCTGTTATTAATAAATGTGCATGACAAACCAACAACTGCTGCACAATAACTATTAAAAAATATTTTTTTAAAAAACTGTTATGGGGCGTCCTCTAGCTCACTTGGCAGAGTGTGCACCCCATATGCATATTCACATATGCACAAACAATTATTCAGCAACACACACACA
>NW_024617280.1:0-1360 GCF_008729295.1 Plectropomus leopardus | reverse complement strand
TTATTTTTTTTTGGCCTTTTTTTAATTAATTTATTTTTATTTTTTTAATTTTTGTTTTTTTAAGAAAAAAGTTTTGCTATTTTTTTTCTGTTCTAACTTTTTGAAAATTTTTTGATGATTTTTCAAGGAAAAGTTTTTTTTATTTTTTAATTATTAGAAAAAAAACCCACATTTTGGCTTTTTTCCCCAGATGGCTTTTTTTGTTTTTCTTTTTTTAGCATTTTTTTTGTGAGCTAATTTTCTTGTAACTTTTTACTAATTACTTACTAAATTTGGGTAATTTCTTTTCAAGTTGTTTATTTCCTTCATCCCATGTTTTTTTTTTAAAACATACGAAGCCAATCTGCTCACGTTTTAAGGGGTTAAGCGTTATCGTTAACCTCAAAATATTTTAATTCTCACCCTCTACTAAGAATTTCTAAATGCTTATTATGTGATTTAAGTGCACAATTATGTGTAAATGACAATGAAAGAGTTCAACATTTAAGCATGCTCTCATATCTGAGTGGAGATGATAATGGCGCCCTGATTTATTCATCAAATATTAATAACCGTGTGATAGGTTACTGTTGATTTTTCATTATTTTATTTTTTTTATCCTAAAGAGGAGAGATGAGCGGACATTTTTTCGTCACCACAGGGGGCCGTTTAGCTCCATCATTACCATCTGTGGTAAATGAAATAATGGAAGGGGATAAAAAAATAAATCTGTAAAAAAGGAGGCATGAAAGAGAAACTAACAGGCAGAATATGAAAGAAAAAAACGCAAAAGTAAATAAAAAAAGAGAAACAGAAACACAGCAAGAACACATTTGTTCCCATCCTCGTCCAACTGAGCGGCGACCAAAAACCTTCCCACAATCCTCTGCTTTCGGCCAAGGGTTGGTTGCCACGGCGACGCGGAGCCTCGCAGCCTCAGACGATCCAGGAATTAATGCACGAGAAGGAGAAGAAGTCTCTGTTTTCTCCTAAAATCTCTCTCTCTCTCTGATCTCTGTCTCTCTCTGTGTCTCTCGCCCGCTCTTCTTCTGCGCTCCCTCATGATTTTAAATCTCTCTCACTTCCTCTCTATGAATCTCTCCTCCTCGATCCCCCCGAACACCTACACATAAACCGAACTGTGCAGCATGTTCTTTAACACACACACACACACACACACACACACACACACACACACAAATGCTGCAGACAAATATAATGTCTGTCTCCAAATCCTATTTCACAGTGTGTCTGTAAACGATCTGTTTAATTTTCATCCTCTCAGCAGAATGTGGCGTGGAGCATTACAATGAATGGATGTACTCCTCATTACCACACACACACACACACACACACACACACACACACACACAGATGAGGA
>NW_024617279.1:0-1294 GCF_008729295.1 Plectropomus leopardus | reverse complement strand
TTGTTATTATTGTTGTTGTTGTTGTTGTTGTTGTTGTTGTTGTTGTTATTTTCTTGTAATGTGCTCCTACTAATTAGAACTACAGTTTTTTTGTTTGGGGCTGAATGCAGCCAACATCTCAGACTAAAAAAAAACAAAAGAAAAACTAAACGGTTAAACGTTGCTCCGCCTGTAAACAATATTTGTATCAAATTCCCACATTAATGTACAAACAAACACTGACTGCTGTGACCTTTGACCTCCTCGCTGATAAGTGTTTACAGAGATGAAAAATAGTTTCCTCTGATGTTCGACCTCGGAGACGCAGCGGCGCAGAGCTACGAGTCAAAAAACTCCGAAAACTCAGAGGAGTCATCAGCGTCGTCAGTGCAGCTCGAATTCAGCCGCTATTTTATCCTCCGTTTGATGTTCTCATCCGTGGCTGTTTTACGTGTCTGATTTTCTTTGGTGTTGTTTTGTGTCTCTTTATGGTCTTTTGTGTCTCTTTGCAGTTATTTCATGTCTGTGGTCTTTTTCATCTATTTGTAATCATTTTGTTTTTCTTTGTTGTTGTTTTGTGCATCTTTGTAGTAACTCTGTTTATTTGTCGCCAGACACATTCAGTGTCTCTTCGTATTTTTTGTCTCTTTGAGGTTGTATTATGTCTCTTTGAGGTTGTTTTATGTCTCTTTGAGGTTGTTTTATGTCTCTTTGTGGTTGTTTAGTGTCTCGTTGTGGTTGTTTCAGATGTCCTTGTAGCAGTCGTATGTCTGTTTTTTAAGTTATCCAACAGGTTTCTAAAGTTTAAGGTGTTTGAGTATCTTCACGACCCGTTGAGAGTTTTCATCTCATTCTCCTTCGGTCGCTCAGCGTTCACACGGAAAAAAACTTCATCTCAGTTTATCTGAAAAATTGATCAAATTCTAAAACACTGCGACAAACAGCTCACAACAGAGTCAGGTTTCTGCTTAATTCAGTTTTTAACTCGATCGGCTGAAGCATCTGCGGGCTGATCAGAAGAAACTGAACGCCATTTAAGGACAATTTCAAAACCTGATGTCAGACTGTCCAGGAGCCTGACCTGAGGGGCCACAGATCCTCGTAAAAACTGTTTTATTTTCAAAGTCGCCACTCACCGCTCATCCTGTCACAGCTTCATGTCTCCGGTCGGTTTGTTCATCCGTCTGATCCTCTTGTCTCCGTCTCTCTCTGACTTCTGTCCCTCTGTCTCTCTGTCCGTCCGTCCAATATTCAAATCTTCCTGCAGTCAGTTTGTGGGCGTGTGAGACACAGCAGCAGTTTCCATGGAAGGAGG
>NW_024617278.1:0-1906 GCF_008729295.1 Plectropomus leopardus | reverse complement strand
CAGGGACAGACTCTGTAGCAGCAGGCTCAGACTCAACAGGACTTTCAATTGAATTATTTTTCAGTGAAATGAAATGGAGCCAAATGTCTTTGTCTTTGTCTCTCTGTCTGTTCATTCAGAGATGTCTCAGGAAGGTGAAAGTCCTGTTGAGTCTGAGCCTGCTGCTACAGAGTCTGTCCCTGCTCAGGAGACAGGTAACACCTGAACACACACCTGAGACCTGAACACACACCAGTCTCAGCTGGGTCTCAGCAGTCATGTGTATTGTGCTCAGTGTTAGTGTCTCTGACAGACAGTGACACAAAGGCAATGAGACAATGAGACACTGAGACACTGAGACGTAGATACAGTGTGATCACTGCGCTGTGAAGTGTGTGTGTAATGTGTGTATTACTGTCTTGTGTAATGTGTGTAATTGTGTTGTGTAATGTCTTCTTCTCCTGCAGAAATGTCGGCTGCTGACTTTGCTGGTAAGTTTCGTCTCTCACTGTTTGACTGTAGCTGATATGTTCAGGGTCCACTAAAACTCACAGACAAAGACAAAGACAGTCTGTCTGTCTCTGGGGACATAAAGGACGTGTTGTCTCATGGTCACAGATTGGAGATAAAAAGGGAAAACCAGCAGAGACTCTGTCTCACACACACACACACAAACACACACAGACACACACACACAGACACACACAGACACAAACACACACACACACACACACAGACACACACAGGTAAATGTGACGTGAATCTGCTGCTGTCCAATCAGAGCGCTGTGGGGCGGAGCCTCAGGTGGGTCCCTGCAAAGCAGCGTTTCAGCACTGGTACCACGACCGCCAGATAGGAAGCTGCCAGCCGTTCATCTACGGAGGCTGCAAAGGAAACAAGAACAACTACCTCAGCAAGGAGAGCTGCACGGCTACCTGCACAGGTGAGTCATACACCTGTCTGTACCTGCACAGGTGAGTGTCACACACCTGTCTGTACCTGCACAGGTGAGTATCACACACCTGTCTGTACCTGCACAGGTGAGTCATACACCTGTCTGTACCTGCACAGGTAAGTGTCACACACCTGTCTGTACCTGCACAGGTGAGTGTCACACACCTGTCTGTACCTACACAGGTGAGTAACTTTACTGTGTGTCTGTCGTCCTGCAGTGACAGTTATTCCGTCCTCTGAGAAAGTGGCTTCACCGGAAGGAGTTCAGGTGTCTGCAGAGTACGCAGGTAAGACCTGATCAATAACCATCACCAGTACAGACTGGAAACTGTCTGTGTGGACAGTCAATCCAGTAAACATGTGGACGGTGTCTGTCCTCAGGTGACTGCATGGCAACCTCTGACCCCGGGCCTTGCCGTGCCGCCTTCCCCATGTTCTACTACGACCCGAAAACTGCCACCTGTCAATCATTCATCTACGGTGGCTGCCGCGGTAACAAGAACCGCTACGGCACCAAGGACGAGTGCATGAGACACTGCAGCCAGGACGGTAAGTACATACTGGGGGACAGACTAGGAGGCAGACTGGAGGACAGACTTGGGGACAGACAAGGGGACAGACTGGAGGACAGACAGGGGGACAAGCCAAGTCAGTTTTATTTCTATAGCTCATTATAACAAATCACAGTTTGCCTCAGAGGGCTTTACAGCAGGCACCATCCCTCTGCCCATACACCTTCACATCCATTAAGGAAAAACTCCCCAAAAAATCTTGTAATGGGGAAAAAATGGTAGAAACTGCAGGAAGAGCAACTGAGGAGGGATCCCTCAAACGAACCGAAGCTTCAGGACAGACACTTCACTGATAGTGGAGGCATGACTCATAATAAAAGCAGTAGAAGGTCGTGTCGAGCAGGATCACGGCATCAGTGTAACCATGACCCACAACACAGGCACAGCCTCTGACAGGATCA
>NW_024617277.1:0-1412 GCF_008729295.1 Plectropomus leopardus | reverse complement strand
CCCTCCTTCACGTTTCAGACTCGCCATGCCCAGCACGCGCTCTCAGGGCCGGGCTCAGCCCACGCTGTCCTTCCCTCGCCGTAAATCCTGCAGGGTCCCCTCGCGCTCCAAGACGCCGCAGCCGGACGAGTCTCCCGCTCCCATCGAGCCGCGACCCGCCGTGACCCCTACGCTCATCGGGCCGCTGTCTCCGAGACGCCCCGCCACCCAGCCCTCTCCCCTCTCCCCAAAACGCCCCACCGCTCAGGCGTCCCCTCTCTCATCCAGACGACCAGCAGCCCGGCCGGCGTCTCCGGGTGTCCAGCCACGACTCCCGCTCAGCCCCCGAAAACGCACAGGTGAGAGCAGCGTCCCTGCGAATCCTCCGAAAGTCTTCACACTCATTAATCTAAGAAAAAGAGCCAAAATAAATGTATTTTTCAACAGTCTGCAGATGCTCAGACATGCGCAGTAAGATTTGAAATGACAATAATAAATTCATTTCCATAAACTCGTCACGACGGGAATTCAAATAGTGGAAATTTACTTACAGATNTTTTAAATGGGATTACCTTCTTTTTTAGACATAGAATATTAATTCTGTTTAGTAAATACAATTACTGTGTGTTTAAAAAAATGTATATTTTATTTTTTAAAAAATATTTCATAATTGTATATTGTATATCTTTTTTTGTATTTTTAAATGGATTTTAATGGATGGATTTTGGATTTTTATGCAGCTGCGCCTTTGTTTTTCTGTCTCTGATGAACTTATGATCCTTCTAATAAAGAAACAATTCAAAACTCAAATAAAATGCAAAACAACAGCAAAATTCTGACAGAAATTGAAGAAATATCGCTGAAAGAACGAGTAAATATTACTCCTCTCTGACACATTTTCCCTCCTTCACGTTTCAGACTCGCCATGCCCAGCACGCGCTCTCAGGGCCGGGCTCAGCCCACGCTGTCCTTCCCTCGCCGTAAATCCTGCAGGGTCCCCTCGCGCTCCAAGACGCCGCAGCCGGACGAGTCTCCCGCTCCCATCGAGCCGCGACCCGCCGTGACCCCTACGCTCATCGGGCCGCTGTCTCCGAGACGCCCCGCCACCCAGCCCTCTCCCCTCTCCCCAAAACGCCCCACCGCTCAGGCGTCCCCTCTCTCATCCAGACGACCAGCAGCCCGGCCGGCGTCTCCGGGTGTCCAGCCACGACTCCCGCTCAGCCCCCGAAAACGCACAGGTGAGAGCAGCGTCCCTGCGAATCCTCCGAAAGTCTTCACACTCATTAATCTAAGAAAAAGAGCCAAAATAAATGTATTTTTCAACAGTCTGCAGATGCTCAGACATGCGCAGTAAGATTTGAAATGACAATAATAAATTCATTTCCATAAACTCGTCACGACGGGAATTCAAATAGTGGAAATTTACTTACAGA